>NC_035436.2:192614183-192848249 GCF_002127325.2 Helianthus annuus | reverse complement strand
TCAGTATACCCACTTTAGAAATAAAAGTAATCTAGCCTAAATTATCGCCCTTAAATCATGCCAAGTTTCCATATCCTTCACAACGTCCATCTCCGATTAAGCACATGCTATAGTTGTAAAGACGTGTCCTTTAATTGTGATGCTTAAGAGCGGATCCTGCTAGATGTCCTGCAAAACAACATTTAATTCAACGAAAGCAACTGTTAGCATGAGGATCCTATGATGGTCCGTGATCCTGATCCTGGAACTCTGCTGAGGATCACTATCTGCCAAAGAAACAAGGATCACTGGTTAGGATCACACGTGAGGATCATGTATTGTAAAAATCCAGCCCTAACAGTTAAGTTATTCAATAATCAATTTTCTTGTAGCAGAAAATTTGAACGATGACTAGTGATTTATATAGGATAACACAGGGTCATAATGAATCATTAAGGATTATATAACCAAGTTTAGTAAATAATCCTTGGACATTCCTAACTTGGATGTGGCCACAGCTGTTGAAGCCTTCAAGATGGGATTGCTTAAGGATTCATTGTTCTATGATGATCTTGTTATGACACCTTGCAGGAACCTAGATGAAGTAAGAACTCGTGCACTCAGGTTCATCCGGCTAGAGGATGACAAGAGGATCCAGGAGAGAAAAATAGGATCCTCAAAACAAGAAAAGCAAGGATCCTCTTTCAAGAGCAATAAATTCAAATCCTACAATAGAAATGACAATCAGAACGTGCATGCTGTTGACCAAGAAGAGGATGATGAGGATTATCCTCCGATTTCTGAATATTGTTTTTCCGTTGATAATCACGAACTAATCCTTGCAATGCAGAATCTAGGAGAAAAAGCCAGATGGCCCAGAAAAAACGACAAACCAGCCGGAACTAAAGACAAGTCAAAGTGGTGTGCATACCACGAGGATTTCGGGCATTTAACTGAAGAATGCATCGCATTGAGAAAGGAAATTGGATATCTGCTAAGCAAGGGACATTTAAAAGAGCTGTTGGGAAGAAAAAAGCAAAGGACTCAGGATCCTGAAAGGATCCCTGAAAAAGCTCCGGCAAATGCACAAGTGATCAACTTCATTTCTGGAGGATCAGACATCTGTGGTACATCCTTCTCAGCAGCTAAAAGGCATGCAAAGGAAGCTAAAATGGATAACGGAGAAAGGCCTATTCGAACATCAAGTGTCTCGGAAGGAAAAGCGATAACCTTTGATGAGGATGATCGCGTTAACATTCAGGATCCTCATCATGATAGTCTAGTCATCACTCTCTTTATCTCTAACCATTTTGTCCGCAGGATCCTTATTGACGGAGGAAGCTCAGTGAATATTATCCAACTTGATGTTCTGAAGAAGATGGGTATTCCTGAATCAGATATCACTCCAAGATCCTCCGTGCTTGTGGGATTTAGTGGCGAAACTAAGAAAACCCTGGGGGACATCAAACTCCCAATCTATGTGGAAGGATTACATAATTATCAAAAATTTTGTGTTATTGACTGTTTGTCTTGTTGTAATGTCATCCTTGGCAGGCCCTGGATACACGATATGAAGGCAGTCCCATCCACCTACCATCAATGTGTGAAGCTCCCTAGCCCATGGGGAATAATCAAGATCGACAGTGATCAGCAGGAGGCTAAGGATTGTTACACCTCATCAATGAAACCAGCCTCGAAGCCAAGAGAGCAATAGCAATTACAGTATCCTCCAAGGAATGTCTTGGAGGCGAGAGAACAGGATGTGGACGAAATCCTTTTGGATCCTAATGATCCTGAATCAAAAATCTATATCAGATCAGGGATCCTTGGCAAGATGAAAGAAGACATAGTATCCTTCCTCAAAAGAAGAAAGTCTACCTTTGCATGGAAACACGAGGATATGACAGGTATATCTAAGGATATTATCACTTATAGACTTGGCATTGACAGGTCAATCAAACCAATCCATCAAAAAAGGAGGAAGTTTGCACCGGAAAGAAATGCCATTATCCAGGAAGAAGTAGAAAGATTACTTCGAGCAGGTATGATTAGAGAGGTAAAGTATCCAAAATGGCTAGCCAATGTGGTCGTTGTTCAAAAGAAAAACGGAAAGTGGAGGATATGTGTCGATTTCACTGATTTGAATAAGGCATGTCCCAAGGATCCTTTCCCATTACCCCACATTGACTCCATGGTGGATGCAACGGCGGGTCATGAACTGTTAACCTTTATGGATGCATCATCTGGATTCCAACAAATTCAGATGGAACCATCTGACCAAGAGGATACGGCTTTTATGACCCCAACCGGTTTATATTGTTATATTGCTATGCCGTTTGGATTAAGGAATGCAGGTGCAACATATCAAAGACTGGTAAACATGATGTTCAAAGATCAGATTGGACAGACTATGGAAGTATACATAGACGATATGGTCGTAAAATCCAAGAAAGCTGAGGATCACCTAAGGGACTTGGAGGAAGCATTTGATATCCTTGATAATTATAACATGAAGCTTAATCCTTCAAAATGTCACTTTGGTGTTAAAGCAGGTAAATTCTTAGGATATATGGTAACCCAGAGGGGCATTGAAGCAAGCCCGGAACAAATCAAAGCATTGGTGAATATCAAATCCCCCGCCAACGCTAAGGATGTGCAAAGGCTAACAGGCAGGATAGCAGCTCTAAACAGATTCATATCCAAATCCTCAGGAAGGTGTAAGGAATTCTATGATATCCTAAGGAAGAACAAGAAATTTGAGTGGACTGAAAAGCATGAGAATGCTTTACAAGCCCTCAAAGCATACATGTCCTCTGCTCCAGCATTGATGAAACCAGAAAAAGGAGACGTGTTATCCTTATATCTGGCGGTATCCTCAAAAGCAGTAAGTGCAGTCCTTGTTAAGGATCATGAAGGTACACAATATCCTGTCTATTATGTAAGTAAGAGTTTACTTGATGCCGAATCCAGGTATTCACACCTTGAAAAACTTATTCTTGCATTAATTATGGCATCTACTAAACTAAGACATTATTTTGAAACCCATGTTATTGTTGTTAGAACTAATTTCCCAATTAAGAATGTCCTCAGGAAACCAGAGATGTCCGGAAGGATGGCTAAATGGGCAGTAAAGATCAGTGCCCATGATATAAGATATGAGCCTAGAACAGCCATCAAATCTCAAGCATTAGCAGACTTTGTGGCTGATTTCAGTAGTGATCTACAAAAAGAAGCCGAATTGGAGGTCCAGCAGCTGGATGAGACCAAGGATCCTTGGATACTACATACTGATGGATCCTCAAATGTCAAAGGCACAGGGCTCGGCATACTACTAAAATCGCCACAGGGGGACATAATACCCCACTCCATAGCTTGTGAGTTCCAAGCAACTAACAATGAGGCTGAATATGAAGCCTTAATCGCTGGTTTGCAAATTGCTAAACATATGGGGATCAGGTATCTTGAGGTATACGTGGACTCATTGTTAATCACTAATCACTTTAATGGATCCTATGCTGTTAAAGGCGAAAAACTAACCAAATATTTAGAGATAGTCAAAGAATTGGCACTCTCCTTTGTTTCTTTCAGTTTAACACAGGTACCAAGGGAGGAAAATACAGAAGCTGATGCATTGGCCAATCTAGGATCATCTTTGAAGATCCCAGAGGATATAAGTATCCCCATCATCCATATCCTGGCTCCTGCTATTGAAAATCAGGTGGCCATGGAAATAGAAGAGGATACTGCAATGATCCCTAGTGAGGATACTCAATCTTATTCAGGATCATGGATCTCACCAATCATGAGATACTTACAACACGGGGAGATTCCTATGGGAGAAAATCCTAGGGCTTTCAGGATTAAGGTATCTCATTTCACAATCTTAAATAATGTGCTATATAAGCGATCTCTTGCAGGACCATATTTAAGATGTATCGAGGATCCTGAAGTTCAAGAAGTTTTAAAAGACTTCCATGAAGGAGACTGTGGCAACCACACTGGGGGCAGGGCATTATTCTCAAGGATCTCAAGGACAGGATACTACTGGCCAACTATGAAAAGGGATGCTGTGGAGTATGCTAAGAAGTGTGATCCTTGTCAAAGACACAGCAATATCCTTCATCAGCCGGCAGAATATCTACATCCTATACCATCCTCTTGGCCATTCATGAGATGGGGAATGGATATAGTTGGCAAACTCCCTAAAGCACCTGGTGGAAAAGTATTCATGCTTGCTATGACTGACTACTTCTCCAAATGGATAGAGGCTGAAGCTTTTGCCCAAGTCAGAGAAAAGGAAGTTATATCCTTTATTAAAAGAAACATCATAACTAGATTTGGCATTCCTTCTGAAATTGTATGTGATAATGGTTCCCAATTTATTGGGAGCAGAACTACTAACTTTTGTGACAGCTGGGGGATTAAGATGATAACATCAACACCAGTCCACCCACAAGCCAATGGTCAAGAAGAATCATCCAACAAGATCATCATCAATAATCTGAAGAAGAAACTTGGATCCAAGAAAGGGAAATGGGCAGAGGAATTGCCTTATGTGCTTTGGGCTGATAGGACAACTCCCAAGAATGCTACTGGTCAAACACCCTTCTCTTTAGTGTTTGGGGCAGAAGCAGTGATCCCAACAGAAATGGTGGTTCCAACTGCTAGAACAAATACTCGTGATCCTGAAGGAAATGCTGCAAACTTGGCTCAGGACTTGGATACTATTGAGGAAATCAGGGATCTGGCTAGGATAAGGATGGCGAGCTACCAACAAAGAATGGCTGGTGCTTACAACAAAAATGTCAGAATAAGGAAATTCCAAGTGGGGGATATGGTATTGAGAAAAGCATTCCAAAATACCATCAATCCTGCTGATGGGAAATTAGCACCAAAGTGGGAAGGCCCTTACTTGATTGAAGCTGAAGCAGGAAAGGGGGCATATAGATTGCTAACCATGGAAGGAAATTTGTTACCAAGAGCCTGGAATGCTGTTCACTTAAAGAAATATTTCATGTGAGCAGGATCCTCCTGGCACATATGATCCTTACATTGAAAGCATCCTCGAAGGATCCCAGTGATGTCAATGATCCTTACTCTGGTAAAGTCCTAATCCTAAACTATTCCATTTTCTTATTTTTACCTAAGGATAAGGATCATGTATCCTTCATCCTCCTCTCACGAGAATTTGAGTTCTGATAGTCCAAGTATCCTCAGCATGTTATTGATAGTCTTCAAAAGCATCTCAGATCCTTGGGTTCAACCCCAGTTATCCTTGGGCTTGTCCCCAGTTTTCGCCTGTAGCGCACGATGATCCTGGTATAGTTCACGTCTTTGGGACCAGTACCCGCTTTAGGGGCTGATAACCTCATCGTACTGGCTATACCTAGGATCCTACGTATAATGGTAGACGTACCATACACCCGTTCCTAAGGTTTCTAACGTTTTCACGTTAGCTAAGGTTTTGGCATTTTCATGTCACTAAGTTTGGATAGTCGCCAGTAAGGGCCATACTCCAGTTTACATACGATCCTTGGGCTTGTCCCCAGTTATCCTTCGGGCTTGTCCCCAGTTATCCTCCGGGCTTATCCCCAGTTATCCTTCGGGCTTGTCCCCAGTGATCCTTTGGGCATGTCCCCAGTTACTAACTTATCTTTTATATTGGCTTAGTCCCAAGTTATGTTCTATTTTTCAGGTTTTCAAAGTTAAACAATTAAGGATCCTTAATCCTTATTATCCATTAAAGTTTCATTTATGGTTATCCTGATTAAAGGTTAGGATCCTAACTTGGATCCTCAGGTATGATCCTTAATTATTTTCAATTTCATTCATTATTCATTTGAATAACCCTTAGACCTTGACAACTGAACCTATGATCCTTAAAATAAACTACTTTGAAAATTTTCGATTATAGGATATTTGATCCAGGATCATATCCTAAATTTCTTAAACATAGTTTGCTTAACTTTTCTTACTCAAACAAACATGTATCAAAACAGTTGGAAATTAAAAGGATAACAATACGAGATAAGCCAAAAAGATTAGAGTTATTTTATTAACAAAGGTTTAAAACCCTTCAAAGTTGTCAGAATTGCCAACCCACGTTTCTACCAGCAAAACGTGGCCCGTCCACATGGGTTAGCAAAGGGTGTCCATTGTTTGTGCGGTCATAGCATGCAGGAAATTAAAAGGCGGCAGGATCACAATGGCTTCATCCCCCAAACAGAGGATCCCTCCACCATTTGCAATCCTACCTATTGTCTGAAGGATCCTGGATCCTTAATCCTAAAACTATTATTCAAAGTTACAGACCATAATTGTTTCTAAAAAACATCAACAACCACAAAAAAAATTGGGCTCCGGCTAAGTCTCGAAGTTTCCATCATTGCCCAATCCTGCAGCTCAATCCTTCGCTGCACCATCACCACCAGCTCCACTTGCCTCCCCAGCATGATCCTTGCCAGCACCTTCAAGCATCGGGATCTCCTCAGCCTCCTCATCATCCTCCAACTCTGCCAGCCTCGCCTTCCAGCCCTCCACGTCCCATGTGCTTTTGTCGAAGGCAGGATCCTGAGCTTCCGCAGCCATCTGCAGCTGGATCTTATACATGGCTATCGCAGCAGAGACCTTGGCATCCTGGGTGATATCATGCTTCTCATAATCAAAGTTGATCAGCATCTTGGCAGCATCATCCTTGGTAGCCCGGAGCTCCTTCTCAAGATCAGCAATCTTGAGATCCTTCAGCACACCCATTTGTTGGAGGTCAGCGATTTGGCGGTCTTGATCCTCGACGTGGCCAACATAAGTCTCTATTTCAGCAAATTTCTGCAAGGAAAACAAGGCCCAACATCAGAAACAAGTGATCCTCAAAACTGTCAGGATAACAAACAGGGGCAGTGATCCTTACCTCATTGAAGTAGTCCAGGAACTGTTGGCGGAGCAGGGGCAGACCTTGTAAATCCTCAGAGGCCTTTCTCTTCTTTCCTTTACCCCTAATAGGTGCTTTAGGGGCTGAAGCGCTTGGGCTAGCAGGATTCTTCTTCCTTGAGGATTTCACGTTGGTCAGATCATCAATGCCAAACTTTGAGGCAGACTTAGAAGATTTTCCAGCACCTACACAACCAAAATAAGATAAGTATTCTAATTAAACTTGAAAATCCTACATAGAATTACTTTTTAAATGAGGATACTTACTTGAAATTGTGACAGAGGCAGAGGATACTTCTTGAGAATCCTGGATGGCAACCTGGAAAGTTCTTATCTCCGGATCAAGCTTCTTAAAGGCCAAGAGTCTCTCTTTTGCAGCAGGAGTCAACTTAAGATGAGCAACGGATATAGCTGCACAACAAACAAAAAAAAATATATATCAGTGATCCTCATCCTAAGGAACAAGTTTTATGGTGATCCTTCCAGGATCCTCTATCCTACCATGAGTAGCCCACTCTTTGGGCAGATCCCTCCCATCAGGGACGGTATCTCTCCTAACAAAAAAGAACCGTCGCTTCCAGTTCATGTCGTTCTTGGTAACTTAAAAGACAGGGTGATCCTCTCCAGCTTTTCGCTTAAACAAATAACGATGGGATCCGAAGGTGGTAAGATCATACATCTCAGCCAACTCCGCCATACCAAGGTCAATCCCCTCTTGATCAATGATCCTCTCAAGGGTGTATAACACCCTCCAGATCATGGGCATAGCCTGGATATAGCAGATGCCGGTAAGAGAGAAAAAGGATTGAGTGAACTGTGGGAAAGGATACGAATATCCTATCAAGAACGGAGTAACCGGGAAAGCTACCCAAGTATCAGAAATAAAATCACTCAAAGAAGTGGGGGTAAAAGACTTGAAGATAGTGTTCGCCGGAAAGCATTGACGGATTCTGTCGATCTGAGGATCGGTAAAACAGCACCTCTCGGTGGGAGAATCTTTGATGATCCCTTGACCTTTCAAGGGGCTGTTCTTCTTAGGATCCTTATGCGGGGAGTTCCGGAGCAACATCTTTACAGAAGAATGGAAAGAAGAAGAAAAACAGAGCAAAAGAGAAGAAGATGAGAAGGAGAATACCTGGCTGATCTTCCGAATACGGTTATAAAGGGAGTCGCTTTGAATTTAAATGCATTCGATCCTATCCCTATTTCTATTTATAATGATGATTTGTGCAGGGCTGTCACTTCTGTGACGTCAGATCACAACGGATAGTTCCATTGTAACGGCTATATATCTGTTAAGTCAGTTAGAGATAAGACCGGCAAAATATAACTCGTTTATATTAGATAAATACTCCTTATATTTTGGGGGCAATTGTTAGGGCTGGATTTTTATGACTTATGATCCTTACATGTGATCCTAACCAGTGATCCTTGTTTCTTTGGCAGATAGTGATCCTCAGAAGAGTTCCAGGATCAGGATCACGGACCATCCTAGGGATCCTCAATCTAACGATTGTTCTCTTTGGATTTAATGTTGTCTTGCAGGAATTTCGAGTAGGATCCGCTCTTAACAACGTAAACAAGGAACCTGTCACGCTACTTTGGCATATGCATAATCAAAGATGGACGTTGTGGACAATATGGAAACTCAGCACAATTTAAGGGCGATAATTTAGGCTAAATTTACTTCTATTCTTGAAGGGGTAACGAGCTAATAGTTAGGTTATTTACCTAAAATATGACCACACTCACTTGTATAAGTAGCACTCTTCAACATTCGGAAGACACAACACATTTCTCACACGCTTTAGCATACGATACTATAGTGATCCTTGTACATAGCTCGTTACCATCCGAAGTTGTAAAACATTGTTTGTTATACTGAAGTTTGGTGATCGGTAGTTGCCGTCACCCGAGGTTTTTTATGCCGGAGATCATTGATCAAGGGCTTTTTCCTCGTATAAATCCTTGTGTCACTTGTGCATTTTACATTTGAGTGATCCTTCATTTTGTTCATCATACCAAGCATCATTCCCCGTTTACATAAAGTTTGGTTGCATTATCTTTAAGTGATTTTTGACCAAAACATTGACTACTTTGATACAAATGCTCCTGTAACAAGAATATCCACTATTAGATTGTTGGTTGCCTTAGCTGCAATACACAATCTTGTAATTCACCAAATGGATGTGAAAACTGCTTTCCTGAATGGTGATTTGGATGAGGAGATATATATGAAACAACCAGAGGGTTTTGTTATGCCTGGCAATGAGAATAAGGTGTGTAAGCTAGTAAAGTCATTTTATGGCTTAAAGCAAGCACCAAAACAGTGGCATCAAAAGTTCGATGATGTGGTTTTGTCAAATGGTTTTGTATTAAACCAAGCAGACAAGTGTGTGTACAGCAAATTTGACCGTTCTAGGAAAGGAGTCATAATTTGTCTATATGTAGATGACATGTTGATCTTCGGTACTGACCAGGATCAAGTTGATAAAACAAAGAAATTTTTGTCATCTTGCTTTGACATGAAAGACATGGGGGAGGCAGAAGTGATCCTTGGTATAAGGATCAAACGGGAGAACAATGGCATATCTATATCTCAATCTCATTATATTGAGAAGATATTGAAAAAGTTCAATTTTCATGATAGTTCTCCTATTAGCACTCCAATGGATCCTGCTTTTAAGCTCTCACCTAATGAAGGTGTAGCTGTAAGCCAACTTGAATATTCAAGGGCCATTGGATCTCTCATGTATGCCATGATTAGCACTAGACCGGATATAGCTTATGCTGTTGGAAAGCTTAGTAGATATACTAGCAATCCAGGTGCAAGTCATTGGCAAGTAATGAATCGAGTATTTAGGTACTTGAAAGGAACCATGAAATATGGTTTGACTTATACCGGATTTCCTTCAGTTTTAGAAGGCTATTCGGATGCAAGATGGATTAACAACAAGGAAGATCATTCTTCCACAAGTGGATGGACTTTTCTGCTTGGAGGTGGTTCCATATTTTGGGCATCTAAGAAACAGACTTGCATAACTGATTCGACAATGGAGTCTGAGTTTGTAGCATTAGCTGCAGCTGGCAAAGAAGCTGAGTGGCTAAGAAACTTGATTTAGGAGATTCCATTGTGGCCTAAACCTATATCACCAATATCTATTAGATGTGATAGTGCTGCTACCTTGGCTAAGGCATATAGCCAAGTGTATAATGGGAAGTCTAGACACTTAGGTGTTAGACACAGCATCATCCGTGAGCTCATCATGCATGGGGTGATATCGGTGGAGTTTGTGAGAACTCAACAGAATTTAGCCAATCACTTAACCAAAGAGTTATGCAGAGATCTTGTGCACAAGGCGGCTGTAGGGATGCGATTAAAGTCCACATGAGATTTCTCGTGTTAAGATACCCAATTCCCACCTAATATGACGTTAGGTGCTGAATTCATTGTGGAAAGCTTAACATCTAGAAATTGGAACACTTATTAGCATCATCCCAAGGTATGTGTTCAGTCCTGCAAGTTAAAGGAGGTTGAAGGTTTTTCTTCTTAATTGTTCTTTGAAAAATTGCATGTGCAGGTGCAAGACTAATGTAACACCCCGTGTTTTGAAAGTCAAAGTCAAAGTCAAGACTGAAGTCAAAGGGAGAAAAGATTGCTAATTGTGATCTGTCTCTCCCTACTCAATTCCTGTGCTGACTTCTTTGACTTGTAGTTAGTCTTTTTATGCTTTTACCTTAGTTGTATAATGTGGAGTAATTATTAATAATCGAGGTTTAATCGATGTTTATCGCATGTTTTATCGCTTATCGCAATCGCGCTCGCAACTCGAATTATGTGTTCTGGATATTGTTTTACGTGTGTGTGCCTTTATGTGTTACTTGTGCATCTTTACTTATGTTATGTTGTGGTGATTAATCGAAATGCAATCGAAACTCGATCGTAATCGAATCGCAATCGCTAAACGCAAGTGAATTAGGATGATTATATGTTAGATATAGTAGTTGGGATTAAAAGTAATTTGAATAGGAAATTCTATCACATCGCAACGCTCAACACGTGAATCGAAATCGCAAAACTCGCCGCGCCGTGCACTCGAATCGAGTGGTCAGCCGACCGAGCTGCCACCCGATCGGGCTACCACTCGATCGACCAGCCACATACTCCCCTTTCCGTTTATGGAAACCCTATAAGTACCCCAAATGTCAACCTCATTTGATGTTGACAGCTCTCTCTCTCTCTCTGCCCTACTCGCTCCAGCCTACTTTTCTTCAGATTTCTCCTGATTCTTGTAAGTTTTCTACCTAAATCTTGTACTTTCTTGATCTACACGCACTCCTACACCTTTCTATCTTTTAAATCTTAACTTTTAACCGTGAAATCACTAGATTTGAGGTGTTCTAGGATGATGTCATCATGGTGTTCTTGGGAACTTCATGTTTTGACTTCACTCCACCACGAACAACTTAGATCTGAACGATTTCCACATGAATAACCAAAGATCTTTCATAGATCTGAACATATTCATGGTGAAAAGGATTGTGTCACACCCCCAATTTCCACGTGTCACCGGTGGGCCCGGTGGAGGGTATGGTGACGTAGTTGGCATCATCATAGACAAACAACACAATATAATAATGCACAGCAGAAGCAGAAATAGATTCATTTCAACTTTAAATAAAATGTAATATTAAATATCACGAGTAGTTGAAACGGATCCACAGGCGGATCAAATAAAATAAGATAATTGTTCAACAGTTTTATTGTCGTCCGAGCTTGCGAGACTATTGTGGACACTCTAGGAGACAGCCAGCCTAGTACGTGTAGTACCTGCACTTAACCTTTTGGGAAAATACGTCAGTTTACACTGGTAAATACAAATTAACTGACTCATTTTGAAAATGATTGAAAATTGATTTAATTGCACATGGCATAAAAATATTTTTATAACTTGGGATAATTATGCAATATAATCTTGTGAACGAATTACATGTTACTCGTGCGTTTAGTAGCCCGGGATCTTGTCCGGGTTAAAGATTAATAGATACACCACATTAAAGAGTTATACATGACGGGTGTACGCCTACACCCCATGCTCAGGTCGTGGCCATCTCGTAAGATGATGCCAAGGATATCCGGGACATGGTCATTAACCCCCCAAAGGCTTAAAGTAAAACAAGACTGTTTAAACGAGCCGATCAAATTATTCGCTTGAACACCCAAGGGTGCAAGATTTGTACGCTCGATCAAGCGGTAATTCTATATACCGTAACCCAAGCCCGTATAGGGAAAATAAGTTAAAAGTATTTACCTGAGTAAGTATGAATCACAATTGGCAAGTGAGGGTAGCTTTTACTGGGCCTCCTATTATGGAACAAAGGTTTATAATAACCTATTAGATTCCTAACGGGTCTTTTTATTTAAGCCTAAGCTTGACCGGTTAGTTTTAAGGACGATACGGTTCAAGCGCACGATTAAGCGAAGACCGGATAGAATGTTATTTAGACCCGACAAGTTTGAATACTTGTATAATATGGGTATACTAAATACATTCTGGATTTTGAGACAAAAATGATAACGTTTGACCCGTTTCGGTCAATTTATGCAAACTAGTTACATAAACCGAACCGAGCGCAAAAAGGGCGTTACGGGTAGCCAAAAGAGTCATATGCAAGTTCCCTGAGATAATATGCTTTAAATATGATATAATATAAGCAAGTTATGTTCTATTATGCCCCGAACGAATTTAAACTCAATTTACGCCTCATAAGGGCATTTTGGTCATTTAAGAGATTATAAAAGAGTTAAATTGGAAATCTGAGTTACAGGTCTGATTTATACAGTAAATATACTTAATTTGACATATTATAACAGTAGGGTATGACCCATATACAAAGCTTATCATTTAAAATCAAACTATGCACCGTAGGAGTATTTTAGTAATTTCACAAGGGCTAAAAATGTCAAAGCTGGAAATCTGAGTTCAAAAACTTATACTTACTATTATTTTATAAAAATATTCTAAATACATCAGTAGGTATAACCCTTATATGTTTAATATGGATATAACGCATACTATGCGTTAAAAACGCTTAGAAATGCGATTTAGAGCCGTTTCGGGTTTTCAAAAGAAAGCTGAGATTTTTATATTTCTAGAATGCTCAAATTAATTTATTTAACAAATAAAATCAGTAGAAAAAGGTTTGGGGTCAAAAGGATGCATAAAACTCATTTTATGGCTTAAAAGGTCAAAACCGGCATTAACCGAATCAACTTAGCGACCTATGATACGATCAGCCAAAAATTAAATAAAAATCTTCAAAAATCCCAAAATATTATATAACATCAGTGGGTAAAAAGTTTTATATCAAAAAGTGGCCTTAAATAGGTTATACGCTAAATGCGCCGTTTACTTAACATAAAGCTATAGTTTTACGATATCGGACATAACTCGAAATCTGGACCTCCAACTGATATCAAATTTTCGGTGCAAGTTTATAAATCAGTAATAACGATTTCTACTCTTTCACTTTTCCAAAAATCATGTTTTATATCAAAAAGGGCAAAATAGTCAACTTTAAGCATAAATCGGAAACATGCATATGAATCGGTTAAGCATAGACTCTAGGGCTGCAAACGAACCGAACGAACACGAACACGGCCTTGTTCGTGTTCGTTTGTTAAGGATTTCATGTGTTCACGAACACTTACCGAACGGGATTTTTTGTTCGTGTTCGTTTGTTAAGGAAATGAACTTGTTCGTGTTCGTTTGTGTTCGTTTGTTAATTTAGGTACCGAACACAAACGAACGTTCATGAACGCACACAGACGCAAACGAACACAAACAAACGTTAATGAACATAAACAAACACAAACGAACATATATTTACTTTCGAAGATGATCATAACAAAAAAAACACTAAGTAGATCCACCCAAAATATACCAAGCTAATTATCCAAACTTGAGTAGCTTAATATATAATTTTTATAAACATAACTAACACAAAGTAGTGTCTCAATACTTCATCTTAAACTTCAAGTCTCCATTTAATCCACCAAAATAACCTTGAGATCGTCTATAACCAAAATAAACTTGAATTCGTCCAACCATCATCAAGTAAGCTCAACACATATGACATAAACAAACGATAAAATATAAGTTGGGCCATACAATATAATATAATATAAGTTGGGTAATAAAATAAAATAAAATATATATATATATATATGTATATATTCCTATACACAAACGAACACGAACATAAACAAACGAACACAAACGAACGTAAACGAACACGTTACCGAACGTTCACGAACACAATTGAACGAACATGGCCTTTGTTCATGTTCGTTCATTTAACTAAACGAACGAAATTTTTTGTTCGTGTTCGTTCATTTATTAAACGAACGAACACAAACGAACTTCCCGCCGAACGGTTCATGAACTGTTCGCTGAAAGTTCAGTTCGTTTGCAGCCCTAATAGACTCAAGTTGTAAAATTCCAGAGAGTTATACATAAATAAAAATGGTCAAAAATAAGCTCTAATGCAGATCTCAAACATGCATGCACGGATCCGAATCGAGAGTCAAAGAAAAAGTCGTTTTATAAGACTTTCGGTTCCGATCCGAGTTTATACTAAGGATTGTCGAGTTGATCATAATAAAACATATTCTTACATTCATTATAAAGTTATTTTTGATGATCAAGCTGATTGCATGTCATCTACATTACCATTTATGCTATAATTTGCAAAAACACTTCCTGTTGACTTTTTAAGAACACCTTTGACTCGACAATAACCATGCTTAGAGTGGGAATCAGAGAATACCCTTTTGAGGGTTTGTTTCCCACATAAATACCAACTTATAGGTACTTCCAATTTGAGAAATGACTGAGCCAATTTCGTTTAATCGAAAAGTCAAACTATATTTACTACGGATTGACTTTTGGCTAATAATCTATGATAGAACGAATTAGAGGAAGTTATGAATGCTTACAAGAGTCCTAATGAAGCTTAGGAATCACTATGAGGCTGCCTTGCCGATCAGAAAGCTCCTGGAGATGCCTTGTGAAGTTTTGAAAGTTGCTAGTGTTCTTGTTTCTAACACAAGTGCCCCCAAATGAGGAATTGATCTGAATTTAAGGGTGTTTCAGATGTTGTAAGAAGTCTACAGGTGTCCAAACATGCATGAGGGCTGATTGGTGCAATTGGGAGGTGCTGAAAGCTGTCAAACACTCAAGAATCGGACCTAAAATGGCTACTGTTCGCGAACTGATGCTGGGCGTGGGTCGCGGCCCGCGTCGGTCTGCCCAGGCGGGCCGCCTGGGTCTGCTGATCCACCAAACATTTGTTTAAAAGTTGCAGTTTAGTCCCTGGTCTTCGTAAACGAGGTTTTTGCCGATTATCTTGACTCGTAAACCCTCAAACTTGGTTTTTAGGAACCTTGGGACATTTACCAACATGGTAAAGTCCTCGGTTAACTTTACGCTCACCCGAAAAGCCATGAAATTCGACGTTGACGCTTTTAACCCCTCAAGTACGGTTTTGGCCATAACTTTCTCATACGATAACGAAACTTCATGAAATTTTTACCACATATTCTAGTGAGTATATTCTAGCATTACAAAGCTTCGGGGCTGACAAAAGTTCACTCAGAGGTATAAATTCAACATGTTGACACTTTTAGTCCCTATAGTTTGTAATTCCTCACTTTCGTGCATTTTCCGCTTCGTATGATCCATGATCCATCCGTTTAGGGTTATAAACATTATGTAGGGTTATTATATAGTCTATTTATCCATTGTTGACACTTTGGACCCTTACGTTCCATAGTTTTCACTGTTTGTCAACTTTAGTCCCTCTAAAGTATGTTTTCGCAAATGCAAAGTCTATGACACGTGTCAATGCATTATTGGACGTAAATTTTTGAGGTGTTACATCCTCACCCCCTTAAAAGAAATCTCGACCTCGAGATTTACTGAAACAAATGAGGGTATTTTTCCTTCATCGTGGATTCCACTTCCCATGTGTATTCGGGACCTCTACGGGCATCCCATTTGACCTTTACAATAGGTATATACTTCCTTCGAAGCTTCTTCACCTGTCGATCCTCGATCGACAATGGTTTTTCCACGAACTTCAAACTCTCATCTATGTGTATATCTGTATGCGGTATAACCAGTGATTCGTCAGCGAAACACTTCTTCAGATTACAGATGTGGAACACATTATGTATAGCGCTAAGTTCTTCAGGCAAGTTTAACTTATAAGCAACTAACCCAACACGTTCGACAATCTCGAAAGGTCCTATATATCTCAGGCTTAGCTTGCCTTTCTTACCAAATCGCATCACCCCCTTCTAGGGCGATACTTTAAGCAACACTTTATCACCTACATCAAAATGAAAATCTTTGCGCTTAGGATCCGCATAACTTTTCTGCCTATCCCTGGCAGCTTTCAGACGATCACGAATCTGAACGATCTTGTCCGTCGTCTCAAAAACGATATCTGGTCCTGACAGTTGGACATCTCCAACTTCGGCCCAACAGATGGGCGATCTACACTTTCTTCCGTATAAGGCCTCAAAAGGCGCAGCTTTTATGCTGGAATGGTAGCTATTGTTGTAGGAGAATTCAATTAGTGGTAGGTTCTTATCCCAACTACCACCCAAGTCGATCGCACATGCACGAAGCATGTCTTCCAGAGTTTGAATAGTACGCTCACTCTGACCATCAGTCTGAGGATGATAAGCCGTACTAAAATTCAAGCGAGTGCCTAATGATTGTTGGAAACTCTTCCAAAAATGTGACGTATATCTAGTATCTCTATCAGAGATAATAGATACAGGTATACCATGTAGCGCTACAATCTTATCAACGTATAACTGAGCTAACATATCGGAGCTATACGTCTCCTTGATGGGTAGAAAATGAGCTGACTTCGTCAGTCTATCTACTATGACCCATATAGTATCATTTCCTTTTCTCGTCTTTGGTAACTTGGTGATGAAATCCATTGTCACCATTTCCCATTTCCACTTGGGAATTTCAGGTTGTTGAAGCAAACCTGACGGCTTCTGGTGCTCAGCTTTGACTTGCGCACAAGTCAGACATTTAGCTACATGCTCAGCTACAGACTTCTTCAAACCAATCCACCAGTAGTTTGCCTTTAAATCCTGGTACATCTTATCAGCTCCAGGATGAACGGAATATTTAGAGCTGTGGGCTTCCTGGAGGATAACATCCCGAAGTCCTCCATAAACTGGAACCCATATTCGTCCGTTTAGTCTTAGCATTCCATCTTTGTCGTAGGATAACTGCTCCTCAGTTACTCCTAACTTCTCTTCAGGATAGTTAGCTTCCAACACAGCTTCCTTCTGTGCAGCTAACACCCTTTCGTTCAAATTATTCTTTATTTCAATGTGCTTGGCATTGATTCTGATCGGTTTCACTCTTTCTTTCCTGCTTAAGGCGTCGACAACCACATTTGCCTTGTATCTTATCTCACAGTCGTAATCATTTAAAGTTTCCATCCATCGCCTTTGTCGCATGTTCAATTCCTTCTGATTGAAAAAATGTTGAAGACTCTTGTGATCCGAATAAATTATACACTTGGTTCCATACAAGTAATGTCTCCATAGCTTCAATGCAAATACAACAGCACCCAATTCCAAATCGTGGGTGGTGTAGTTTTTCTCGTGCACTTTTAACTGTCGAGAAGCGTAGGCAATGACCTTGCCTCTCTGCATGAGTACACAGCCCATACCAGTGTGTGACGCATCGCAATACACCACAAATTCTTCTATACCATCAGGCAATGTTAACACTGGGGCATTGCTCAACTTCTTCTTCAAAATGTCAAAGGATTCCTGCTGCTTAGGGCCCCAATCAAACTTAATCTTCTTACGAGTCAACGAAGTTAGGGGCGCAGCAATCCTCGAAAAGTTCTCGATGAATCGCCTATAGTATCCTGCTAATCCTAGGAAACTGCGAATTTCGGTAGGAGTCTTTGGCTCCTGCCAATTCATAACTGCTTCTACTTTAGCGGGATCTACTTGGATACCTCGCTCACTTACCACATGTCCAAGGAATTGGACTTCTCGGAGCCAAAATTCACACTTCGTAAATTTGGCATAAAGTTTCTCATGATGTAGAAGTTTGAGAATACAACGAAGGTGTTTCTCGTGGTCAGCTTGGTTCTTCGAGTAGATAAGGATATCGTCAATAAAGACGATGACGAATTTATCCAAATAAGGCTTGCAGACGCGATTCATGAGATCCATGAATGCGGCTGGTGCGTTAGTGAGCCCAAAAGGCATCACTAGGAACTCATAATGTCCATAACGAGTCCTAAACGCTGTCTTGTGTACATCTTCATCCTTGACCTTCAACTGATGATAGCCTGACCTCAAATCGATCTTTGAAAAGTAGCTTGCTCCTTGCAACTGATCGAACAAATCGTCGATCCTAGGTAAAGGATACCTATTCTTGATAGTGACCTTGTTAAGCTCGCGGTAATCGATGCACAGACGCATCGATCCATCCTTCTTTTTAACGAACAAGATTGGCGCTCCCCAAGGAGACGAGCTAGGTCTAATAAAACCCTTAGCTAACAGATCATCCAATTGCGTCCTCAACTCCTTCATCTCCGTTGGTGCCAACCTATATGGTGCTCTCGCTACAGGCGCTGCACCTGGAATGATGTCTATTCGAAACTCCACTTGCCTATCCGGTGGCAAACCGGGGAGTTCTTCAGGAAATACTTCAGGGTATTCTGAGATGACAGGGATGTCTTCGATCTTTGGCTTTGGCTCATCAATAGTAACTTGTGCCATATAAATGACACAACCCTTCTGCAGGCATCTGGATGCTTTGAGCATGGACACTTGCTCCGGCAATCCATGCTGGGTATCTCCCTGGATAGTGTGTGACTCACCAGACGGAGTCTTAACTACCACTTGCTTTCTGTTGCACACAATCTGGGCTTGGTTACGCGATAACCAATCCATGCCTATCACTATATCGAATCCAGCTAGCTTAAAGGGAAGCAAGGATAACGGGAAAGAATGATTCCTAATGGATATAACACACCCATCTAGGACAGTTGAGGCGGTTTCTATGGTTCCATCGGCTAATTCCACCTCATACTTCACACTTAAGGTTTTAACAGGTAGGTTTAACAACTTACAGAACTTATCATCTACAAATGACTTATCTGCTCCTGAATCAAATAGAACTCTAGCAAAAACATCATTTACAAGAAAAGTACCTGTAATGACGTTGTCATCCTGAACTGCTTCCTTAGCGTCCATTTTGAAGACTCTTGCATTGGTCTTCTTTCCCTCATCGGCTTTCTTAGCATTCTTTGGGCAATTAGGTCGGATGTGCCCTTTCTCATTGCAACCATAACAAGTTGCATCCTTTAGCTTCTTGCATTCCAAGGCTTTATGGTCCGTGGATTTGCAGATTCCACATTGTTTTGCGTGAAACTGGGATTTTGATTCTAAACGACACTTCCCAAAATGGTGTTTCTTGCAGGTCTTGCATCGGGGCTTATCCCCTGATGGTTGCCAATCTCTCTTAGATCCCGACCCTTTCCTGTGGTCGTTGTTCCCTCGGTGTCTTTTCTCCGATCTTCGTGAGGTGTCATCCTCACGTTTCCTCTTATTCTCCTCCGAGTTCTTAAGAGCTCTCAACCTGACTACATCTTGGGTGAGAGAGAGAGATAGATCAGCTACTGATCTGAACGTTGTAGGCCTCGATGCCTTAACGCTCGCCTTGATCTCCGGTGCCAAACCCCCAATAAAACGGGCGATCCTTCTCGGCTCTGGGGTTACCAGGTATGGCACTAGTCGAGATAGAGTGTTGAAAGTGGTTAGGTATGCCTGGCAGTCGAGGTTCTTCATCACTAGGGATACGAAATCTGATTCGATCCTTTCCACCTCATGTTGTGGGCAGAAATTTTCTTTGATCAGGGCTACAAACTGATCCCATGACATACTATAAAGGGTGGCCTTACCGGCAGCTTGCAAAAGAGATTTCCACCACGCTAGAGCGTCCCCTTTGAATGATTGGGACACGTACTTCACTACGTCCCGATCAGCACACCCGCTGATATCTACAACCGTATCCATCTCATCTAACCAGGTCATACAGTCGACCGCTCCTTTCTCCCCAGTAAAATCTCTGGGTTTGCATGAAACGAAATATTTATACGTACAGGACTTACGTTGCGTTTCATGCTTCTGCTTGATCTCCTGTTTCGGGATACTGCTGTGGTTGGAGGAGTGATTATCCTCATCATCCTTCTTTGGCTCATCTTTCTTTTATACATCATTCTTAGAGGGCGGCTTGCTATGAGCCTCTGAATGATTCTTGGATTTGGAACGTGGTACAGTTCGGGTCCTACTTCGAGTCCCGCTTGATTCCCTGAATTGCCTATCAATGGCCCTGGCAACAGCATTTTCTACCAGTGCTTGTAGCTCCGCACCAGTTACATGAATCTTAGTATTATCCGGGTTTTCCTCAGAATGACTGTTTGTTTCTTCCGACTTGGCCATGTAGCTTTAGGAGCTACATAAAAGTAAGGACAAGGTCTATTTAGAAACCTAACAGTATTATCGTTCTTGACGATTTATTAACCATGGTAATAAAAGCCATATTAGTTAATTTATTTAATTTCATTCAGCACTTTTATTAGCATCTTTATCACAGAATGAAATATATATATTGGCACAATAGGCCTAGTCACTTGGACAATTTCTAAATTTCAAATTTAGAATTTTTATAGGATTAGAATTGTATAATTAAAACAAATAATCCTTTGCTTGGCAGGGAGTCTATAAACCACGGCTGCCTTTTTGTTTTATATGACATTAGTCATAACCCGTAGGCATCAAGTCATAATTAGACATGTGTACAATATAATTCTGGACAATTTATTAAAAAGGGTGACATGTGTGATTTTACAGATCACGCTAGCCAAGAATGTTAACATGTTTACAGATGTTAACAGAGATTTGAATCTTTTTAACCAGGTTTTACCATATTGGCCAAGCCTTTTAATAAGACATTCAAGCTAGGTTTTACCTTCTTAAGATTCTTATTAAAATGGTAAATTAAAATAATAATTGATATTTTTCATTTATTTGTATATTATGTTCATGCATATAGATAAAATGAAAAACTTAAATTAACCATTTTAGATAAAATAGACTAGTACCAGTTTGCCCTAAACGGGACTTTTACTCAAATAACATGCTCACGCAGGAGCTAAGCAAATAACAAACAAAACAAACCCACGCAGAGGTTAAACAGAAACAACATACCCACGCAGGGGTAGAACAAGAGAAATATGCCCACGCAGAGGCAGAATACAGAATAAATGTCCTCGCAGGGACATGAGTACATAAGCTAACAAACAAAGGATTTAATAATCCTTCTTGCCTTTACCCTTGATCAAATCAACCATCTTCTTAAACATTTCGCGGTTATGTCGGCGATCTTCCCGCATTTCATGTCGCAATTCACGTCGCACATCGTTTATCCCCTGGAGGATTTCTTGCACTTGCGGTGGCGACATCATCGGCGCCTGTGGCGGTGGCGGATACTGCGGTGGTTGAGGAGGCTGCGGCTGCTGGTATCCATGCGATAAGTATCCAAAAGCTGATTGCCCCGTAGCCCAGGGACCTCCAAAAGCACCCTCCTGATTGAGAGGGTTGTAGCCCGAAGCTATCCAGTAGGGATCCCCTGTATAGTCATAACCTGGGGGAAAAGTCGGCTCGAAGGGATTAAATGCGGCCGCGCTAGCATAAGCGGGGATTGGGTTCCCAAAATCCTGTGGTGGTGGTGGCGCGATAGGCGCAGAAGGAACTTCTGAGACGGGATGCGAAGACTCTCCCATCTCTGGCTCCTCATGAAGGGGCGAGTATCGGCTGCTACCCGAATGTGGAGGGGTGCCGAGGCGTATCCCTCCTCGTGTGGACATCCGGGCGTTTCTTCCCCTTCGCCTCTGAGGCGGAGGAGGCAAAACCGGTGGTGGTGGCGGCGGCGGAGTGACCACGTCGCGCCAGAAACCCTCTGAAGGATCCTGCTGCTGAGGCTGCTGCTGAAGCTGCTGCTGGGAGTGATGCTGGGAGTGCACGGGAGAGCTGTGGTAGGACTGGTGCATGGGAGAGTTATGGTAGCTAGGGGTATAAACCCAATCGTGCTGCTTGAATCTCTCCTCGAAACTGTCGGGACCATTGTAAGGTGATCCCAAAAACGGTGACCCATCAGAGATCTCGATGGGGTGGTTCGGTGTACCGGACGGTGGCATGGAAGGATCGGTATCCTCATCGACCTCCATCTCGTTGCCACCCGGAAAGTGGTCTTCAGGTCCAAGTGGGTTATGACCCACTGGTTCTCCCAAGTAATCATCAGGGTTGTACAGGCCCTGATAGACAGGTGCTGGGTAATCATAAGGTGACTGGTGAAGAGGAATGTAGGATTGGTGGGAGTTGTGGGGCTCATTTTCAGAATGAGGCCCAATAGAGTGTGGTAGGGAAGGTGTGGTACTCAGTGATGCTGAGTGCCTGGCGGGTTCAGCGAACGATCTCCAAAGATCTCGGGCATCAGTGTTTTGGGGTCCTGAAGGGGTTCGCCTATGCGAAGGCGCTGCTTCATGATCATGAGAGGTTGCGAATGCTCCTCGTCCCCTTCCTCGTACACGTGGCGGCATCTTGAACCTGTCAAAAATCAAACAAGTGGCACAACAAAATATATATAAGACAAGTTAGAAAATAAAAGAAATTTGAACATTTCCTAAGTTCTTTGTCTAGACTCGAAAATCGAGGAATGTGCAATTGTGTAACTGAGATTAAACACAGAAGGCTAGTGTTTAATTCCCTCAGCGTTGGCTCTAATACCAACCTGTCACACCCCCAATTTCCACGTGTCACCGGTGGGCCCGGTGGAGGGTATGGTGACGTAGTTGGCATCATCATAGACAAACAACACAATATATTAATGCACAGCGGAAGCAGAAATAGATTCATTTCAACTTTAAATAAAATGTAATATTAAATATCACGAGTAGTTGAAACGGATCCACAGGCGGATCAAATAAAATAAGATAATTGTTCAACAGTTTTATTGTCGTCCGAGCTTGCGAGACTATTGTGGACGCTCTAGGAGACAGCCAGCCTAGTACGTGTAGTACCTGCACTTAACCTTTTGGGAAAATACGTCAGTTTACACTGGTAAATACAAATTAACTGACTCATTTTGAAAATGATTGAAAATTGATTTAATTGCACATGGCATAAAAATATTTTTATAACTTGGGATAATTATGCAATATAATCTTGTGAACGAATTACATGTTACTCGTGCGTTTAGTAGCCCGGGATCTTGTCCGGGTTAAAGATTAATAGATACACCACATTAAAGAGTTATACATGACGGGTGTACGCCTACACCCCATGCTCAGGTCGTGGCCATCTCGTAAGATGATGCCAAGGATATCCGAGACATGGTCATTAACCCCCCAAAGGCTTAAAGTAAAACAAGACTGTTTAAACGAGCCGATCAAATTATTCGCTTGAACACCCAAGGGTGCAAGATTTGTACACTCGATCAAGCGGTATTCTATATACCGTAACCCAAGCCCGTATAGGAAAAATAAGTTAAAAGTATTTACCTGAGTAAGTATGAATCACAATTGGCAAGTGAGGGTAGCTTTTACTGGGCCTCCTATTCTGGAACAAAGGTTTATAATAACCTATTAGATTCCTAACGGGTCTTTTATTTAAGCCTAAGCTTGACCGATTAGTTTTAAGGACGATACGGTTCAAGCGCACGATTAAGCGAAGACCGGATAGAATGTTATTTAGACCCGACAAGTTTGAATACTTGTATAATATGGGTATACTAAATACATTCTGGATTTTGAGACAAAAATGATAACGTTTGATCCGTTTCGGTCAATTTATGCAAACTAGTTACATAAACCGAACCGAGCGCAAAAAGGGCGTTACGGGTAGCCAAAAGAGTCATATGCAAGTTCCCTGAGATAATATGCTTTAAATATGATAAAATATCAGCAAGTTATGTTCTATTATGCCCCGAACGAATTTAAACTCAATTTACGCCTCATAAGGGCATTTTGGTCATTTAAGAGATTATAAAAGAGTTAAATTGGAAATCTGAGTTACAGGTCTGATTTATACAGTAAATATACTTAATTTGACATATTATAACAGTAGGGTATGACCCATATACAAAGCTTATCATTTAAAATCAAACTATGCACCGTAGGGGTATTTTAGTAATTTCACAAGGGCTAAAAATGTCAAAGCTGGAAATCTGAGTTCAAAAACTTATACTTACTGTTATTTTATAAAAATATGCTAAATACATCAGTAGGTATAACCCTTATATGTTTAATATGGATATAACGCATACTATGCGTTAAAAACGCTTAGAAATGCGATTTAGAGCCGTTTCCGGGTTTTCAAAAGAAAGCTGAGATTTTTATATTTCCAGAATGCTCAAATTAATTTATTTAACAAATAAAATCAGTAGAAAAAGGTTTGGGGTCAAAAGGATGCATAAAACTCATTTTATGGCTTAAAAGGTCAAAACCGGCATTAACCGAATCAACTTAGCGACCTATGATACGATCAGCCAAAAATTAAATAAAAATCTTCAAAAATCCCAAAATATTATATAACATCAGTGGGTAAAAAGTTTTTTATCAAAAAGTGGCCTTAAATAGGTTATACGCTAAATGCGCCGTTTACTTAACATAAAGCTATAGTTTTACGATATCGGACATAACTCGAAATCTGGACCTCCAACTGATATCAAATTTTCGGTGCAAGTTTATAAATCAGTAATAAAGATTTCTACTCTTTCACTTTTCCAAAAATCACGTTTTATATCAAAAAGGGCAAAATAGTCAACTTTAAGCATAAATCGGAAACATGCATATGAATCGGTTAAGCATAGACTCAAGTTGTAAAATTCCAGAGAGTTATACATAAATAAAAATGGTCAAAAATAAGCTCTAATGCAGATCTCAAACATGCATGCACGGATCCGAATCGAGAGTCAAAGAAAAAGTCGTTTTATAAGACTTTCGGTTCCGATCCGAGTTTATACTAAGGATTGTCGAGTTGATCATAATAAAACATATTCTTACATTCATTATAAAGTTATTTTTGATGATCAAGCTGATTACATGTCATCTACATTACCATTTATGCTATAATTTGCAAAAACACTTCCTGTTGACTTTTTAAGAACACCTTTGACTCGACAATAACCATGCTTAGAGTGGGAATCAGAGAATACCCTTTTGAGGGTTTGTTTCCCACATAAATACCAACTTATAGGTACTTCCAATTTGAGAAATGACTGAGCCAATTTCGTTTAATCGAAAAGTCAAACTATATTTACTACGGATTGACTTTTGGCTAATAATCTATGATAGAACGAATTAGAGGAAGTTATGAATGCTTACAAGAGTCCTAATGAAGCTTAGGAATCACTATGAGGCTGCCTTGCCGATCAGAAAGCTCCTGGAGATGCCTTGTGAAGTTTTGAAAGTTGCTAGTGTTCTTGTTTCTAACACAAGTGCCCCCAAATGAGGAATTGATCTGAATTTAAGGGTGTTTCAGATGTTGTAAGAAGTCTACAGGTGTCCATACATGCATGGGGGCTGATTGGTGCAATTGGGAGGTGCTGAAAGCTGTCAAACATTCAAGAATCGGACCTAAAATGGCTACTGTTCGCGAACTGATGCTGGGCGTGGGTCGCGGCCCGCGTCGGTCTGCCCAGGCGGGCCGCCTGGGTCTGCTGATCCACCAAACATTTGTTTAAAAGTTGCAGTTTAGTCCCTGGTCTTCGTAAACGAGGTTTTTGCCGATTATCTTGACTCGTAAACCCTCAAACTTGGTTTTTAGGAACCTTGGGACATTTACCAACATGGTAAAGTCCTCGGTTAACTTTGCGCTCACCCGAAATGCCATGAAATTCGACGTTGACGCTTTTAACCCCTCAAGTACGGTTTTGGCCATAACTTTCTCATACGATGACGAAACTTCATGAAATTTTTACCACATATTCTAGTGAGTATATTCTAGCATTACAAAGCTTCGGGGCTGCCAAAAGTTCACTCAGAGGTATAAATTCAACATGTTGACACTTTTAGTCCCTATAGTTTGTAATTCCTCACTTTCGTGCATTTTCCGCTTCGTATGATCCATGATCCATCCGTTTAGGGTTATAAACATTATGTAGGGTTATTATAGAGTCTATTTATCCATTGTTGACACTTTGGACCCTTACGTTCCATAGTTTTCACTGTTTGTCAACTTTAGTCCCTCTAAAGTATGTTTTCGCAAATGCAAAGTCTACGACACGTGTCAATGCATTATTGGACGTAAATTTTTGAGGTGTTACAGATTGAAAGATGGTTTTCCGACCTTCTTTCAACTCTTTTACACTCAATGCACTCAAAACCGATAGTCACGGACCTTGTTCTAACGTTCTACTCCTTCTTGGTGATGTGTTGGCTCAAGATCTGAGTTCTACCGAAGAGACAACCGATTTTGGGTTAAGCATGAACCACTGGCACGAACCTGTGAATGGATCGGATTTGGGTGATTCCTGTCCGATCGGGTCACTAAGTCTTGACGAGGTTCTGTTGTTTAGCACGTTATCAAAACAGTCTCGAGAAAACGCAAACTGCCAAAATGACCAAGGATGAAGACGATCAGGTCACTTGGGACGGATTGCCGTCCGATCGGATTGCCACCCGACCGGACAGTCACCCGATCGGATTGCACATTGGATCCCATACTTAACTCTTATTTCAATATTTGGAAGTTTGAACATCGAACGGATTGCCGTCCGATCGGACTACCATCCGGCCAGATTACCACCCGACCATGTGATGTTTTGGCTTCAACCCTTAAACAATTTTCAACATGTTCAAAGCATACAGATTGCCACCCGATCGGATTACAATCCGACCGAGTGACCGTCCTGCTGTGAAATTGTTCTCAAAACTGAGAAGCCTCGCCAATCGGATCACCGTCTGATCGAGCTTCCGCTCGATCGACCGGCCTGAAAGGTAGAGATACTTCTCTATTTTTAGAATGCTACAACGAAAACTTCAAAGTTCAAGCCATCATACACAAACACATCCATCCCAAACGAGGTAACAATCCAATCGAGTGGCCACCCGATCGGGCGACCACCCGAACGGATTGTCATCCGATCGACGGGCCACCCGATCAGATTGCCACCTGATTGGATTACTGTTCGATCCACTGACACTTTGCTCCGTTTTACGCACCGCTTATCTTTTGTGTTATCGTTCTGATCAGGCTAAACTCGCTCTAAGCACTCCCTTCAATCCATCATCGCTTTGAGTATACTCGATCCCTTTTTGCTTTACGCACTTTTGGGTGTTACATACGTTACTTATTCTAAATCACATAAATCACACTACGCAATACTCTAACGTTAACCGTTACCGCATGTTATATGTGACTTAATGAATGCTTGTTTGTTATTTTTACACATGGAATGCTGTCTACCTGCCTTAGCAACGATAGTACTATAGTTTGGACTCAGCACTTGTTCATTCAGGGGTTGTTAAGGACAATTTGTTACATGGCTCACAGTGGTGAGTGTGTATTACGAACTGCCTTGGGCAGTCAACCCGCAGTTATTGGTATCGATAGGTTCATGTCGATAACTAACGTGCTTCATTTCACACTGTGTACATGCTCGTTATGCGTAATCGTTTTCGAACTCTATTATATCTATTAAGCTTTTATGCTCACCTTTACACTATGTGTATTGACTTTTACTTTAACGTATGTGGCAGGTGCTTAAGATGTTTATATGCTTGGCTTGCTGTGAAATCGAGGCTAGGAAAGGTCAAGAAACAAATAAACGAATTGTCTGTATTTGAAATCTGAGTTGTCGGAATAGAACAATTTGACTGGATTTTGTCTGTAATAATTGTATTACTTTTTATGTCATGGTATGGGACATGATGCTTTAAATATTTGTAATTTTAGCTGTTATGGAAACTTCTGGACAATCTGTTTCGCTCGGTGCTGCGCCCCGATGTTTCCGCCATCGGTTGGGGTGTGACAGATTGGTATCAGAGTCATAACTATAGGGAATTAGGCAAGACTCGACCTAGTCCGGGCCGATGTCTTAGAAACGACCTAGTCTATAGTTAGGTGCCAACAGACCGACTTGTGCATACCCTGTAGGGTTTTGTACGAGCTTGCTTGCTATTTCTCGCTATTCGTCGCCTACGCTACACTATCACTACACTTTAATGAACGAGTGATTAGGTCGAGATTAGGTGTGAAAACCGCAAACTCTCGACTAGATTGCTTGTTCGGCCAACATTTTTATCTATAAACACGAGAATTTGCGTTGAATCAGGAGTGAAATCCGTACTTTAACGCAGACTTTCGTCTTTGTTTTTATCAAAACAGGAACGAAGTTGTTAAGTCAGGGGTGAAACCCGAACCTTGACGACTTGTTCCGATCTCTATGTTGGTTTTACAAAACTCTCACCAAATTCTCGACGGACTCCAACGACTTGAAGTCACACCATAGCTGGAAGGATGCGTACCATTCGCCCAGATTCGAGGCGAGAGCACATTCCCAAAGGCCAAAATGTGCACCAAAGGTCTTTGTGAATAGTCGAATCACTTTGGGTAGTCGATGTCTATCAAGCCTGAGACAATCTATATCTTGATTTTTATGTATTTCGATTCTGAGATCGCTACTGCCGACTCTGATATTTGTCGATTTTATGTGTTTTGTATGATTTATCTGTTTATGTGTTTCGAATTTTGGTGATTTATTCTCTTTTCGCTTTGATCGACACACACAACTCGCACTACACGCCTACCTTAAAACGCCAACAAATCGCTACTTGTGAACAATCGCATGCTATGTTACTCGCTTGTGTTATACTATCCGATGTGTATTCGCTAATCGTAATCACTATTCTCGAACGCTCGCAGACTTTGAATGATAGGTTTCTGTATTCTGACTGCCTCTATGTGCTTCTAGGTGAATTGCGTGCTTATATGCTTCTGTGTTTCTGTGCCTTACGTGCTTATGTGCTCCTGTGCTTATATGAATCGGTGATTATGTGCCTATGTGTTTACGTGATCGTGTTCCTGAGCTTTAGTATTAATTAGGCGTGTGAGGTGAGATTCGATTACATTGTGTTTGAGTTCTATGGCGATGTTTGTTGCAGACAATGTCGTCATCTGGATCCCGTCACTCGCGCGCTTCTCGTCAGAGCCAGAAAGACAAACGCTTTGCTGCTCTCGTCGCCAAGAAAATGGCAAAAGTTGTTCCTCAGATCGTGAGTGAACTGTACGAGAATATGAGCAAATCGTCTGAAGAGTCTCGGACTGAAACCCCCAAAGCTGCTTTCAGCTTCAAGCAGTTTAAAGCTTGCGGACCGAAAGAATTCACTAGCGAAGATGGCCCTACGGCTTTATTTCAATGGTTCGATTCAATCGAGGTTACCCTGCGTCAGAGTGGATGTCCTGACAATCTCCGCACTCTGAATGCTACCGGCGTCTTCCAGTCCCGCGCTTTAGAATGGTGGACAGCCGAGAGGAACAAACGTGGAAATGACGTAGCTTATGGTCTGTCATGGGACGAGTTGAAGAACGTCATGCTCAAAGAGTTCTGCCCTCCCCATGAGCGCTAAAAGTTGGAGGACGAATTCTGGCACATTAAGCAGAAGGATGACGACAATGCTGCTCTAACTGCTCGCTTCAAGTAGCTCAGTATTATCTGTCCTGATCAAGTCAAGACTGCTGACATGACAATCAAGAAGTACATCCGCGCTCTGCCGGATTGTGTTGCAGATTTTATGCATGCTTCGAAACCAGTAACGATCGAAGAAACTTACCTGCTTGCCGCGGAAATCAACGACAAGCGAGTAAAAGCTGGTTTTTGGGATAAAGCTTCGAAGAACCTGCACCAAGCTACTACCGCACCAACCGCTGACTCCACCACCGTCGCCGCTCCGCAATCGTCAAAGTCCTCTCGACGCAATAGGAAGAACAACAACTGCAACTCCAGCAACAAGAACTGTGTTGTCACTACCACTGCTGCCCCACTTCAAGCCGTACCGGCTCAGTAGCAATCTCAGCACCGATCAGCTCCAACACTAGTTACCTATGCACCGCCTGCAAAGCATGCATACACTGGCCCCCACCCTGCTTGCCCGACATGTACTTATCATCACCCGGTGGGTATCGCCTGCTGATTTTGTGTGCATTGAAACATGTACGGCCACTTCACCGCTAATTTCCGTACTGGTCCTCGACAAGCACCAGCTCAAGCTACTGCTCATCAAGCTCTACTTGCAGCTCCTCAAGGCCAACAAGCGGCTCAGGCACCTGCGGTCAACGCCAGAGTCTGCTTCGCATGTGGTGATCCCAACCACTTCTCGAATATGTGCCCGAACAGGGTTGTGAAACAAGAGCCCCAGCTGCAGCAACCTCAGCAACAGCAACAACAGCAGCAACAGCCTCAGCAGCAACAGCAACAAGCCGCCCGCGCCAGAACTTTCAACATCAATGTGCGCCAAGCCCAGGCTGACAACAACGTGGTCAATGGTATGTTTCTCGTGAATGGTATTTATGCATCGTGTTTGTTTGATATTGGAGCCAATAACTGTTTTGTATCGTTTGAGTTCGAAAAACTCCTTAATCGTAAGCGCTCCCATCTCCCCTCAACGTTCGATGTTGAGGTCGCCACCGGAAGAACCATCACCGTCGATTCTGTTCTTCGTGATTGTACCCTTGAGCTCAACAATCACATCTTTCCGATTGATCTTATTCCGATGCAACTTGGAAGTTTTGACATCATAGTACGCATGGACTTTCTTCGTGAAAACCATGCTGAAGTTGTGTGCTTCGATAAGATGATTCGATTCTCGCTTGCTAATGGTGATCAGTTGTGTGTTTATGGTGAAACTCCCTCGAAATGTCTCGAGCTTATGTCATGTGTCCAAGCTAGCAAGTATCTCCGCAAGGAATACAAAGCTTTCTTGGCTAACATTGTAGTAGCGGAGAAGGAAAAGAAAGGGAAGACAGAAGCGAAAGATGTTCCTGTTGTTTGTGAATTTCCTCAAGTGTTTCCCGATGATCTTCTAGGTCTACCGCCAAGTCGTGATATCGACTTTCGTATCGACCTCATTCCTGGGGCCAACCCTATTGCCAAAGCTCCTTATCGACTCGCTCCGTCTGAAATGTGTGAACTCTCGAGTCAGCTCCAGGAATTACTTGATAAAGGCTTCATTCGCCCAAGCACCTCTCCATGGGGCGCACCAGTCCTTTTCGTCAAAAAGAAGGATGGGTCGTTCAGGATGTGCATCGACTATCGGGAGTTGAATAAGCTGACAATCAGGAATCGCTATCCCTAGCCTCGAATTGATGATTTGTTTGATCAGCTACAAGTGCTACATGTTCCTCGAAGATCGATCTACGTTCAGGCTATCACCAGTTACGCATTGAATAGGAGGATGTACCCAAAACCGCCTTTCGCACCCGTTACGGCCTCTATGAGTTCGTTGTTATGCCTTTTGGTTTAACCAACGCACCTGCGGTTTTCATGGATTTGATGAATCGCATGTGTAAACCATTTCTGGACCGCTTCGTCATCGTGTTCATCGATGATATCCTGATCTATTCAAAATCGAAAGCCGAACACGCGCAGCATCTACGTTTGGTTCTCGAGCTACTCCAGGGGAATCGACTCTATGCCAAGTTCTCCAAGTGTGAATTTTGGCTGGAGGAGGTTCAATTCCTCGGTCACATTGTTAATAGTCAAGGTATTCATGTCGATCCCGTGAAGATTGAAGCTGTTAAGAGTTGGTTACGCCGAAGAACCCGTCTGAAGTCCGTTCTTTTCTCGGACTAGCGGGCTATTATCGTCGATTTATTGAAGGGTTCTCTAAAATCGCTGTGCCGCTTACCTCACTCACGCATAAAGACAGATCCTTTGTTTGGGGATCTGAACAAGACTCTGGCTTCCAAACTCTCAAGCATATGCTTTGCGATACTCCCGTCCTTGCTTTACCCGATGAAAAAGATGACTTCATAGTATATTGTGATGCCTCGAACCCTGGTCTTGGTTGTGTTCTCATGCAACGAGACAAGGTTATCGCATACGCATCTCGTCAGCTCAAGATCCACGAGAAGAACTATACAACCCACGACCTCGAGCCAGGCGCAGTTGTTTTTGCGTTGAAGATTTGGCGACACTACCTTTATGGTACAAAGTGTACGGTCTTCACCGACCATAGGAGCCTGCAGCACATATTGTCACGGCCCCCGGCCCGGTTTTACCCGTTCCAGGAGCCGCGGGACAGAAATCCTGCGGTACTTGATTGATTATGAGTTTAGCAGCGGAAAATTTATTTACAGGATCGGCTAAGTTAAAACTTTTCCCGATTATTTTATTTCACAATTCGGGATAAACCCCGATAATTTACAATAACAAGATTTTACTGATAAAACATATTTCTTTATTTTATATTGAGCCACTATCTTAAGCTTGAAATGCTTCCCCTGCATTTTTCCTGAATTACAGCAGATCACCTGAAACATGTTTGAAAAAGATTTTGTCAGCGGGGAAATACTGAGTGAATTATTCCAGTTATTGGAAAATGACACATTTATTATAATTCACAGTGTTAAGATCTTTTACAATGTTTCTGATATCAACCAATCTACCCACAGTACTTTACCACTCGACCCATTGGCCCACCTGTCCAATGGTGTCTGTGATTATGGTCATATCACCCAATGGCTGCCCCAATGGTGACGATTATCAAGTAAAGTGCACAATACCCCACATACCGGCTGTAACTTGGTGATTACATAAACTTAATCACTGTAATTTATAATTCTGGAAATAATTTGGAGTATTGTAAAACAGTTGATAAAAAGAGAATAACTCACATTGCAGATTTAGTACTGACAGAATATGATTTTAGCCCTGTTAACCTAATTTCAACAATAATGCACACAAAACAGGGTTAGTGATCAATACAACAGTTACGATAACTCACGAGATCAAATTCTCACAATGAATGACAAAGTGCAATACTTCAACTCATTTATCGAATTAACGACAAACGACAAAGTATAATACTTCAACTCATTTATCGAATTATCGACAAACGACAAAGTATAACCCAATGTGGGTGGCACTTAGACATTCTTTGGATATATTGATCCCGGAAAATGAATCGTAATAGCGATCGAGTAATTACCCTGTTCCGCGGCAGCGATTCGATATTAGTGGGTGTGTGAACGATTTCTGCTATAACTCAGTGTATAATTCGAGTTTTAACGTCGAACTTCCAGCAAAAATTCAAGTGCCACTGCCCCCTATTTATATCTGAAATTTGGTCTCCCTCGCGTGTCGCGACAGGGAAACCTGGTCCTGTCGCGTGGCGCGACGGGTTACTTTTTAGGGTAGGTTAGGTTCGTGTCCTAGTAGCTTGGATGAGTAACTTGTACGAACTAATTTCATTTTTACAGCAAAATTAAAAGATAAATATCCACTAGGGTTTAACCCCCCTGAGTTTTAGGGGCCCTGATCCTGATTCTGATTGTTTCGAAAATTTTAGGGTTAGTGCAGAATTACTTGGGTGTTTCAATTAGGGTTTCCTTATTGGCTAATTATCATTCTAATTATTGATTTTAATAATAGTTGTTACATCCTCCCCACCTTAAGAAAAATCTTGTCCTCGAGATTTACTGAAATAGATGAGGATACTTGCGCTTCATTTCGGATTCCAGTTCCCAAGTGTATTCCGGTCCTCTCTTGGAATTCCATTTGACTTTCACCAATACGAGTCGCTTGTGTTTGAGAAACTTGATTTTCCTATCTTCTATTTGTAAAGGTTTCTCTATGAATTTCAGCTTCTCATTTACCTCTATGTCTTGAAGAGGTACTACCAGAGATTCGTCTGATAAACATTTCTTGAGATTGGATACATGAAATACATCATGTACTCCAGCTAGTTCTTCTGGTAGCTGTAAGCGATAAGCAACTGGTCCGATTCGTTGAATCACTGGAAATGGTCCAATATATCGGGGACTCAGTTTTCCTTTCTTACCAAATCTTACAACGCCTTTCCAAGGAGATACTTTCAGTAGTACTTTGTCTCCTATTTGGAATTCAAGTGGTTTGCGACGATTGTCGGCATAGCTCTTCTGGCGATCTCTGGCTGTTTTCAATCTTTCCTTGATTTGAGTTATCTTGTCTGTGGTTTCTTGCACAATTTCCGGACCTGATAATTGACTTTCTCCTATTTCCGCCCAACATACAGGCGTTCTGCATTTGCGTCCATACAGTGCCTCGACTGGAGCGGCTTCAATACTTGAGTGATAACTATTGTTATAGGAGAATTCAATTAATGGTAAATGGTTATCCCAATTACCTCCAAAGTCAATTACACATGCTCGGAGCATGTCTTCTAGAGTTTGGATCGTCCTTTCACTTTGTCCGTCTGTCTGTGGATGATATGCAGTACTCAGATTGAGTCGGGTTCCCATTGATTCTTGGAAACTTGTCCAAAATCGGGAAGTGAAACGACTATCTCTATCCGATACAATGGAGAGCGGGACTCCATGTAAGGATACTATTTCATCCACGTACAGCTTGGCTAATCTTTCCATGCTAAAGGTTTCTTTTATTGGTAGAAAATGAGCTGATTTGGTTAATCGATCCACGATTACCCAAATTGCATCATTACCCTTTCTGGTTTTGGGTAACTTAGTAACAAAGTCCATTGATATGAGTTCCCATTTCCATACAGGCATTTCTAACTGTTGTAGTAAACCTGAGGGTTTCTAGTGTTCGGCTTTAACTTGTGAACAGGTTAAACACTTAGACACATATTCAACTATATCCTTTTTCATTCCTATCCACCAGAAATTCTTTCTTAAATCTTGGTACATCTTATTGTTTCCTGGGTGTATCGTATACCTAGATTTATGAGCTTCTTCTAAAATTTTCGATCTTAAATTTCCTTGTTTAGGTACCCAAATTCTGCTTTTGTGGAATTTCCAAATTCCATCATTTCCTTGTTCCAATTCTTTTAGGTAACCTTTCATTCCTTCGGCATCGTCCTTGATTGCCGTTTTCTGGATTTCCTTCACTTGTTCCCTTAAATCTACTTGTAGATTTATTCTGAGAGCACGGACTCGCCTTTGCTTTTCATGATATTTACGACTTAAGGCATCTGCTACTACGTTTGCCTTTCCTTCGTGATATTGAATATCACAGTCGTAATCGCTCAAGACTTCCATCCATCTTCTTTGCCTCATGTTTAACTCTTTTTGTCCGAATATATACTTTAAACTTTTGTGATCTGTATAAACAGTAAACTTACTTCCATACAGATAATGTCTCCAAATCTTAAGGGCAAAAACTATAGCTCCTAATTCTAAATCATGAGTCGTATAGTTTTCTTCGTGCTTTTTCAATTGTCTGGAGGCATACGCAATTACCTTCTTGTGTTGCATTAACACACATCCGTATCCTAATTTTGAAGCATCGCAATATACTTCAAAATCTTCTGTTCCTTCTGGTAAGGCTAAGATTGGCGCATTGGTTAATTTCTGTTTTAGGATTCTGAAGGCTTCTTCTTGTTTTGGTCCCCACTCGAACTTAGTGGCTTTACAGGTTAGCTTAGTTAATGGTACAGCTATCTTGGAAAAATCCTTAATAAACCGTCTATAATAACCGGCTAAACCTATAAAACTTCTAATTTCCATTGCAGTTTGTGGAACCTTCTAGTTGGTAATTGCCTCTATCTTAGTAGGATCTACATGAATACCTTCATGATTTACCATGTGTCCTAAGAATTGCACTTCTTGTAGCCAAAATTCACACTTCGAGAATTTAGCGTACAACTTTTCTTTTCTTAACAATGTTAAGAGTGCATGCAAGTGCTGACAATGCTCGACTTGACTTTTGGAATAAATGAGTATATCGTCAATGAACACGATCACAAATTTATCCAAATATGGTTTACAGATTCTGTTCATCATGTCCATGAATGCAGCTGGGGCATTGGTTAATCCGAAGGGCATGACTGTAAACTCATAATGACCATACCTAGTTCTGAAAGCAGTTTTAGGTATGTCCTCTTCTTGTACTTTCAACTGATGATATCCAGACCTTAAGTCTATTTTAGAGAAATACCTAGCTCCTTGTAATTGATCGAAAAGATCATCAATCCTAGGTAATGGGTATCGATTCTTAATTGTAACTTTATTCAATTCTCTATAATCAATGCACATTCTCATTGATCCATCTTTCTTTTTCACAAACAACACTGGTGCACCCCAAGGGGATGAACTAGGTTGTATAAATCCTTTGCTTAGTAATTCATCTAATTGCTTCTTTAATTCTAGCATTTCGGTAGGAGCTAATCGATAAGGTGCCTTGGCTATCGGTGTAGTTCCTGGAATTAGATGAATTCTAAATTCTACCTCTCTATCTGGTGGCAATCCAGGTAAATCTTCTGGGAATACATCTGGGTATTCTGAGACTACAGGGATCTCCTTGAGTTCCTTGCCTTTAGTACAAAGGATTACTGAAATCATATATACTATTCCTTGTTTCCGTTCATAATTAGCAACTTTTATTACTGATATGAACTTTAATGGCTTTCGAGGTTTATCTCCTGAAATTTTAATTACCTCTCCAGTAGGTGCTTGAATTTCTGTAGAGTTCCGATCACAAATGATTTGAGCATGGTTGGCTATTAACCAATCCATTCCTAACACAACATCAAACTCAGCTAATTTCATAGGCAATAGGTTTGCAACAAATTTATGACCTGAGAGTTCTATTTCTACTTTTTGCAAAACCTGGTTAATTTCTATTGAATTCCCATCTGCAGTTTCGACTGTAAAAATCTGCCTCACGGTAGTTAATGGTAACTTAAGAGCTTGACAGAATGAAGTATTTATAAAACTTTGGTTTGCACCAGAGTCAAATAATACTTTTGCATAGACGTTGTGAACTAAAAACGTACCGGCTATCACATCTGGAATGAGCTCGGCTTCTTGAGTAGTTAGCTGAAAAGCTCTGGCATTCTTTTTAACAGTTCCTTCGACTGGTTTGCCCTTGTTATCGGTAATTCTGTTTAGTTTAGGACATTCGGTTTTGTAATGTCCTGTTTCCCCACAGTGAAAACAGGTTACAGTTTTCTTCTTACAGTTTTCTTCACTATGGCCTACAGATTTGCAGTAGTTACAAATTGCATTTTCCAAAATGCTTCCTTTTGCAATTTCTGCAAAATGGCGGGGTTGAAGGTTGTCTCGCTCCTTTCTTCTTGAAATTACCACTATTACCCACTCTAAATCCTTGGGTAATTTTCTGAGCCAATTCTTTCTTCCTATCTTCATCTCTTGTGCGTATCAGTTCGTCGGTTAAGGTATTAGCTAATTCTACTGCATCGTCAATAGTACGAGGTCTCGCAGCCTTAACGATATTACGAATTTCACTAATTAATCCCCAAATATATCGAGAAATGAGTACCGGTTCTGGCGAAGCCAAGTTAGGTACCACTCTCGCATATTCGAAGAATGTCGAAGTATAACCACGACAATCTACCCCTGTCATTCGATGATTTAGGAACTTATTTGCCATTTGTTCCTTCTCATACTCAGGACAGAATTTTCTTTCAACAAGATTCTTAAATTCTTCCCAAGTCATAGCATAAGCCACTCGTCTTCCTTTTGCCTGCAGCACTGTGTTCCACCATTCTAGTGCTCCTTCCTTAAACAGATTTGAGGCATACATGACTTGATCTTCTTCAGCACATTTACTTATTGCAATTACTGCTTCGGTTTTCTCTAACCATCGCAGTGTGGCAGTTGCTCCTTCGTTGCCTGCAAATTCAGCGGGTTTACAAGCAAGGAATTCTTTGAAAGTGCAACCAGGTGTTGTAGCTTTTCGTTTCTTAGGGCGCGGCGTGTGCTGAGATTCATTGTCATGATTTACATGATTATTGCCCCCGTTTATACTATTACTGAAATTATCTTCGATAGTATGTTTACTAGGAACGATATGTTGCGGATCGTTTGGACTTTTTATAGCAGCAACGAATATTGGAATTGCGTTGGCTATCCCTTGAGCAACAATATTTTCAATATCTTGTTTGGTCATATATTGATCTTCTGGGTGTTGCTCCGATTGATTAACTTCATTTACTGGTTCGTTATCATTATTTGCCATCTGATGATAATTTGTTAGGAGTAATTAGCAATTAGCAATTTATACAATTAATCGAACAATTTATAACACATAAAGTCAAAATTATCGATTTCTCGATTCCATTTCATATCAGTATAGTATGCATCAATACACACCGATTTTACAATGTTTTATTCGTTATGTTACAACTGGTTTCACTATTTACTTTTACTATTATACAAAAATAGCTTTACCACCCTCCTACTTGTCATTCTAAAAACGAAGTTCCCTCTCGTCATACTTCCAGGCAATCTGTCCCCCTATCTCCCTAATTCTATTCCCTGCATCCATCAACTCTTCACCGAAATGGCGAAGTTCAGCCAGATTTTCATTGCTCATTGGTGGATTAGGTAGGGGTTCTGGGTCAAACTGTGGAAGAAAGGAATAAGGGTCGTTGACAATATTTTGGAATTGCCAATCATTTGTCCACCATTCTTCCATTTCCCCAGGTTGGAAGTGTACTATTGGATCTGGTATTGCTGGTCCAGTTTTCATAGGAAGTGGATTTTCAATAGGATAGGTAAAAATATTCGTATTGACAGGCTGTAAAGCATCACAGTTTGCCAATAGAATATCTATCTGCTCTTGAAAAGTTAACCTTTGGTTTTGGTTGGAACTCTCCCCAATTTCTACCTGAGTTGGTCTAAAACCTTGCCCTATTTCTGTTTCTATTTCTTGAGAATATTTATCAAACTGTTCCTCCATTAGCCTAGACTCGTCATTGGCTTCAGTTTCCTTTTCTTGCTGATTAGGGTTTTCCTGGATTATAATTGCCTTTCCTTTTCCTAAAGGGTTGTTAATTCTAGGAGGTTTTGTAACTGGCTTTTTCTTACGTATACGGCTTCCCCACACATAATTTTTCTTTTTCTTTCTTTTTGGTTTGGTCAATGGTGGAGTAGGAAATTTTACAGGTTGGTCCACATCAGCAATATATCCCGTAAATTCATGAGAAACTTCTATATTCACTGGATACAGATTGAGGTTCTGAAAAGCTTCAGATATCTCGTTCATGCTGTGTAGCATATATGCAAAATGCACAAAATATCAAGTTAAAACTTTGGAGCAAAGTTTAACAAATAAACATGGAAATTTATTGCACACTATTTGTACAAATACAGGGGAACATACTCAGATTTATTTTACTAAATTTTATTTATTTACTTATTGGGAAGTGCTGCTTGCTAAATTTAGGGCATCTAGAGATTTGCATGTTCTGCCACAGTGGCTAACATATACAAATTTGCCCATTTTTCATCGAGTTTATCTTCCCAAGGTGATTTCTTAATTAACTCCTGGGTTTTCTTTTTAATCTTCTTTTCTCTGATTTGCTCCTTACTTTTCTTAATAATCATATTCCTTTTTCTAGGAGAAAGCGGATATTCATAATTCGCTTTTTGCACAAATATTCCTTCTTCAGGAATTGTAGGGAGCTTTGAAATTTTAGTTTTGGACGAACTTCCTTCTTCGTAAATTGATCTATCTAATTTAAGATAGATATCTTGCAACTTTTGTTTACCCATACTGTAACTAACAAATAATCAGTTAATAGCACATAAACACATAACAGTAATTAGGAAAAATTAAGTATCGTTTAAATACTTAATTAGCTTAACTTAGTGGCTCTGATACCACCTTGTTTCTGTCACGGCCCCCGGCCCGGTTTTACCCGTTCCAGGAGCCGCGGGACAGAAATCCTGCGGTACTTGATTGATTATGAGTTTAGCAGCGGAAAATTTATTTACAGGATCGGCTAAGTTAAAACTTTTCCCGATTATTTTATTTCACAATTCGGGATAAATCCCGATAATTTACAATAACAAGATTTTACTGATAAAACATATTTCTTTATTTTATATTGAGCCACTATCTTAAGCTTGAAATGCTTCCCCTGCATTTTTCCTGAATTACAGCAGATCACCTGAAACATGTTTGAAAAAGATTTTGTCAGCGGGGAAATACTGAGTGAATTATTCCAGTTATTGGAAAATGACACATTTATTATAATTCACAGTGTTAAGATCTTTTACAATGTTTCTGATATCAACCAATCTACCCACAGTACTTTACCACTCGACCCATTGGCCCACCTGTCCAATGGTGTCTGTGATTATGGTCATATCACCCAATGGCTGCCCCAATGATGACGATTATCAAGTAAAGTGCACAATACCCCACATACCGGCTGTAACTTGGTGATTACATAAACTTAATCACTGTAATTTATAATTCTGGAAATAATTTGGAGTATTGTAAAACAGTTGATAAAAAGAGAATAACTCACATTGCAGATTTAGTACTGACAGAATATGATTTTAGCCCTGTTAACCTAATTTCAACAATAATGCACACAAAACAGGGTTAGTGATCAATACAGCAGTTACGATAACTCACGAGATCAAATTCTCACAATGAATGACAAAGTGCAATACTTCAACTCATTTATCGAATTAACGACAAACGACAAAGTATAATACTTCAACTCATTTATCGAATTATCGACAAACGACAAAGTATAACCCAATGTGGGCGGCACTTAGACATTCTTTGGATATATTGATCCCAGAAAATGAATCGTAATAGCGATCGAGTAATTACCCTGTTCCGAGGCAGCGATTCGATATTAGTGGGTGTGTGAACGATTTCTGCTATAACTCAGTGTATAATTCGAGTTTTAACGTCGAACTTCCAGCAAAAATTCAAGTGCCACTGCCCCCTATTTATATCTGAAATTTGGTCTCCCTCGCGTGTCGCGACAGGGAAACCTGGTCCTGTCGCGTGGCGCGACGGGTTACTTTTTAGGGTAGGTTAGGTTCGTGTCCTAGTAGCTTGGATGAGTAACTTGTACGAACTAATTTCATTTTTACAGCAAAATTAAAAGATAAATATCCACTAGGGTTTAACCCCCCTGAGTTTTAGGGGCCCTGATCCTGATTCTGATTGTTTCGAAAATTTTAGGGTTAGTGCAGAATTACTTGGGTGTTTCAATTAGGGTTTCCTTATTGACTAATTATCATTCTAATTATTGATTTTAATAATAGTTGTTACACATATTCAACCAGAAGGAACTTAATATGCGTCAACGCCGATGGGTAGAACTTCTCAACGATTATGACTGTGAGATTCGTTACCACCCAGGCAAAGCAAATGTCGTTGCTGACGCTCTCAGCAGAGGAAGCTATCTGCATAGCATTCCTAATATTCCAGCCCAGCATCATCTCGAATCTCTTATCCGCGAAGCCCAACATGCTTGCTTTACCGAGCGCACTTTGAAGAAAGAAAGGATCTATCACGATGGAGCCCAGCTTGTAAATAAGTCGAATGGGATATTCCATTATCTGGACCGAATTTGAATCCCTAAGCGGACCGATTTACGACAGATTTTGATGGATGAAGCCCACAAATCCCGATATTCTATTCATCCCGGTGCCTATAAAATGTACCAGGACCTTCGCTACAAGTACTGGTGGCCGGGCATGAAAAGGGATATCGCTATCTATGTTGGAAAGTGCCTAACTTGCTCAAAGGTTAAGGCTGAGCATCAAAGACCCTCTGGCTTGCTTGAATAACCCCCGATCCCTATGTGGAGGTGGGAAAGCATAGCTATGGACTTCATAACGAAACTTCCGCCCACGTCATCAGGTCACGACAGCATCTGGGTTGTCGTCGATCGTTTGACCAAGTCAGCTCATTTTCCTGCCAATACGAGAAGACTACAAGGTAGAAAGATTAGCCCGAATCTACACTGATGAGATCATTTGTCGACATGGGATGCCTCGCGACATCATCTCTGACCGTGATGCTCGGTTTACCTCGCGTCTGTGGGAAACGTTTCAAGCGGCTCTCGGTACTACGCTTAATCTAAGTACCGCATTCCACCCTCAAACCGACGGTCAGACTGAAAGAACGATTCAGACCCTTGAAGACATGCTCCGTTCGTGTGTCATAGATCTCAGTGGTGATTGGGACGCTTTCCTGTCGTTAGTCGAATTCTCGTATAATAACAGTTATCATTCGAGCATTCAGATGGCACCGTTTGAGGCATTGTACGGAAGAAAATGTCGATCGCCTATTGTATGGCACGAGATCGGGCACTCGTAATTAACCGGTCCTGAGCTACTGCAAGAAACGACTGACAAGATCCTCCAAATTTGAGACAACCTGCTGAAAGCTCGGAGCCGTCAGAAAAGTTACGCCAATAGACGACGCAAGCCCCTTGAATTTGACGTTGGCGACCATGTACTCCTAAAGGTATCACCTTGGAAGGGTGTGGTCAGATTCGGAAAGAAAGGAAAGCTCGCGCCTCGATATGTTGGACCCTTTAAGATTCTGGAAAGGATCGGAAAAGTGGCCTACAGACTCGAACTACCAGAGGAACTTAACAATGTTCACCCGACTTTCCATGTTTCAAACCTCAGAAAGTGCCTGGCTGAGAATGATTTGTATGTACCTCTTGATGATCTTCAAGTAAACGAAACACTACACTTCACGGAGAAGCCTGTCGAGATCATGGACCGCCAAACCAAGCAGCTCAGACGCTCACGCATTCCCATTGTGAAGGTTTGCTAGAAAGGTAAACGAGGCGCAGAGTTCACTTGGGAACTCGAAAGCGACATGAAGGCGAAGTACCCGCAGTTGTTTGTTATGGCTGAAGCCTAATTTCGGGACGAAATTCCCTAAACAAGGGGAGGCTGTAACACCCCGTGTTTTGAAAGTCAAAGTCAAGACTGAAGTCAAAGGGAGAAAAGATTGCTAATTGTGATCTGTCTCTCCTTGCTCAATTCCTGTGTTGACTTCTTTGACTTGTAGTTAGTCTTTTTATGCTTTTACGTTAGTTGTATTATGTGGAGTAATTATTAATAATCAAGGTTTAATCAATGTTTATCGCATGTTTTATCGCTTTATCGCTTATCGCAATCGCGCTCGCATTACGAAACAAAATTTTAAAATTGGATCAATACGTCCAATTGAATGAGTATGAATAAAGAATCCATGTATGAAGATATACAAGTAGATTTTTCATCGAACTAAATCTTCAATTTTTGTTTTGATTTGTAGAAAAAAAATTGAAGCAAAATAGCTATTAAATAATGTCTTTAGTTTACTAGAGACATCGACATATTATTTTAGCTCGGTGGAAATAAAATCCTTTTCCTTAGGACCCTCTCAAATAGAAATGTGTGTGTGTGCCTTTATGTGTTACTTGTGCATGTTTACTTATGTTACGTTGTGGGGATTAATCGAAACGCAATCGAATCGCAATCGCTAAATGCAAGTGAATTAGGATGATTATATGTTAGATATAGTAGTTGGGATTAAAAGTAATTTGAATAGGAAATTCTATCGCATCGCAACGCTCAACACGCGAATCGAAATTGCAAAACTCGCAGCGCCGTGCTCTCAAATCGAGTGGTCAGCCGACCGAGCTGCCACCCGATCGAGTTGTCACTCGATCGAGCTGCCACTCGATCGAGCTGCCACCCGATCGGGCTGCCACTCGATCGACCAGCCACTTACTCCCCTTTCCATATATGGAAACCCAATAAATACCCCATATATCAACCTCATTTGATGTTGACAGCTCTCTCTCTGCCCTACTCGCTCCAGCCCGCTTTTCTTCAGATTTCTCCCGATTCTTGTAAGTTTTCCACCTAAATCTTCTACTTTCTTGACCTGCACGCACTCCTACACCTTTCTATCTTTTAAATCTTAACTTTTAACCGTGAAATCACTAGATTTGAGGTGTTCTAGGATGATGTCATCATGGTGTTCTGGGGAACTTCATGTTTTGACTTCAATCCACCACGAACAACTTAGATCTGAACGATTTCCACATGAATAACCAAAGATCTTTCATAGATCTGAACATATTCATGGTGAAAAGGATTGAAAGATGGTTTTCCAACCTTCTTTCAACTCTTTTACACTCAATGCACTCAAAACCGATAGAATCGGACCTTGCTCTAACGTTCTATTCCTTTTTGGTGATGTGTTGGCTCAAGATCTGAGTTCTACCGAAGAGACAACCGATTTTGGGTTAAGCATGAACCACCGTCACGAACCTATGAACGGGTCGGATTTGGGTGATTCCTGTCCGATCGGGTCACTAAGTCATGACGAGGTTATGTTGTTTAGCACGTTATCAAAACAGTCTCGAGAAAACGCAAACTGCCAAAACGACCAAGGAAGAAGACGATCAGGTCACCTGGGACGGATTGCCGTCCGATTGGATTGCCACCTGACCGGACAGTCACCCGATCGGATTGCACCTTGGATCCAACACTTAACTCTTATTTCGATATTTGGAAGTTTGAACATCGAACGGAATGCCGTCCAATCAGACTACCATCCGACCGGATTACCACCCGACCATGTGATGTTTTGGCTTCAACCCTTAAACAATTTTCAACATGTTCAAAGCATACAAATTGCCACCCGATCGGATTACAATCCGACCGAGTGACCGTCCTGCTGTGAACTTGTTCTTAAAACTGAGAAGCCTCGCCAATCGGATCACCGTCCGATCGAGCTGCCGCTCGATCGACCGGCCTGAAAGGTAGAGATACTTCTCTATTTTTAAAATGCTACAACGAAAACTTCAAAGTTCAAGGCATCATACACAAACACATCCATCCCAGACGAGGTGACAATCCAATCGAGTGGCCACCCGATCGATTTGCCACCCAATCGGATTACTGTTCGATCCACTGACACTTTGCTCCGTTTTACGTGCCGCTTATCTTTTGTGCTTTCGTTCTGATCAGGCTAAACTCGCTATAAGAGATCCCTTCAATCCATCATTGCTATGAGTATACTCAATCCCTTTTTGCTTTACGCACTTTTGGGTGTTACATACGTTACTTATTCTAAATCACATCAATCACACTACGCAATACTTTAATGCTAACCATTACCGCATGTTATAAGTGAATTAATGAATGCTTGTTTGTTATGTTTACACATGGAATGCTGTCTACCTGCCTTAGCAATGATAGTACTATAGTTTGGACTCAGCACCTGTTCGTTCAGGGGTTGTTAAGGACAATTTGTTACATGGCTCACCGTGGTGAGTGTGTATTACGAACTGCCTTAGGCAGTCAACCCGCAAGCATTGGTATCAATAGGTTCACGTCGAAAACTAACGTTCTTCATTTCACACTGTCTACGTGCTGGTTATGCGTAATCGTTTTCGAACTCTATTATATCTATTAAACTTGTATGCTCACCTTTACACTCTGTGTATTGACTTTTACTTTAACGTATGTGGCAGGTGCTTAAGATGTTTATATGCTCGGCTTGCTGTGAAATCGAGGCTAGGAAAGGTCTAGAAACAAATAAACGAATTGTCTGTATTTGAAATCTGAGTTGTCGGAACAGAAAAATTTGACTAGATTTTGTCTGTAATAATTGTATTACTTTTTATGTCATGGTATGGGACATGATGCTTTAAATAATTAGTAATTTTAGTTGTTATGGAAACTTCTGGACAATCTGTTTCGCTCAGTGTCGCGCCCCGATGTTTCCGCCATCGGTTGGGGTGTGACAGAGAGCTACCTATATGAGCATGAAGTTTAGCCGCTTCAAGAATCTATGACTTAGAAAATAAAATTGCTTTATTGAAAATGCCTTAGAAAATAAAATTTATGAAAAATCGTCCAAATTTTTCAGAAAAAATTTAAGTCAATTTTAAGGCAATTTTATTAAAAAATTTCGAATTATAACTGCCAAGGTTATCTGCAAAAAACCCGAAATGAATATTCGTAGACAGTTTTGATCCTTTTTTTCCTAGTTCAAAAAAAATCGCAGACACACTAGATACCCTGGTTCAATTTCTCGAAATCGGAGTTGTATCCGATTGAATTATTCGGGGTGAACCACCAAAATAATTTGATCTGAGAGTGATCACACGCCTCTCTGATCATCCGGCAAATTGAAATTCCCCAACACCAAGTACCTAAAGTATGATATAAACAGAATTGCAACCGGTATCACAAACGAATTCAAAGTCCAACTCCAGTTTCATTTTCAGTTTGATCTTAATCTGTACTTATAATCGCATTCATTCAGTTAAATTCATTCAGATAAATCAATAGATAACCTAGGGTTTGTGAATTAATCACGATTAGATAATCCAGACGAATTCATGGTGACTGTTAACCTACGGTTTGCGGATCAATCACAAATTTAGCAAATAAGACATATGAATTTGACTAAGAAACTAATTAACCTTCAATGTGTATTCCATTTCAGCAAATTAACCTTACCTTCAAATCCTGAGTGAGAGGCGATGAATGTTGTAGATGAAGGAGCACGATTAAGTTTTGGATGTTCTGATGTCAAAATAGAAGAAGGTGTGTTGAAGAAGATTGATTGATTCGTGAATTCTGATCGCTACCGTCGGTAGTTCCCCAATTTCAGTCCCTTTCTCTATCGATTTCTCTCCATCAGTTACAGATCGATTCGATTTCGTCTTATGTCAATGAGCAACCCTTCAGGTGGTGGTGTAAAAGAGAACAGGTGCGAGAAACCCTTCGAGTTATCGAGCAATTGAATATACTTCTACTGGTTGTGCTTTTATCAATTTCATCATCAATTACAAATCGATCCGAGATCATCTTATCTTAATGAGCAATCCTTCATGTTATATCGCTGTGAGAGGGTTATTGACTGTGGTGGTAGGGTATTGAAACCTAATTGATTTTGTGACTAATTGCTTCCACCGTTTCATTCGCTATTCAACATCGTCTTCGCAATCACTCTTTGATTTGATTATGAGGATGCCTATCGGGTTTCTTGAGGGCATGGAAGGAAATGTTGTTGAGCATGTGAGTATGGGGTGCATGTGGAATTACTGTTATACCCTCTTAGTGTCTTAAAATTTTGTACTCTTTACGATTTTACCCTCACAAAACAAGCATTCATTAGTTGTACATATTGCTTAAAGTGTTGGACGCGATATAAATTACATGTTCGTACATCACATTTGCTTTATATAGTTATATAGACTAGTGGGTAATTCGATATATACGAAAAAAATTAATATACTATTTATTAATGTTGTAAAACAAGGTCTCGAAGGTCGCTACCAATGCGACTTTCTTGAGCTCCACCTAATTATTCGAAATCGATCAAACGTAGTCAATCTCAGCCATAATCAGATCTAGTAAAGAATGAATCAATCAAACGCGGTCAAACTTGACTTTAAAAATATAAAAAATAATTTTTGTGCCTATCATACTTTCTTGATCTACACGCACTCCTACACCTTTCTATCTTATAAATCTTAACTTTTAACCGTGAAATCACTAGATTTGCGGTGTTCTAGGATGATGTCATCATGGTGTTCTTGGGAACTTCATGTTTTGACTTCAATCCACCACGAACAACTTAGATCTGAACGATTTCCACATGAATAACCAAAGATCTTTCATAGATCTGAACATATTCATGGTGAAAAGAATTGAAAGATGGTTTTCCAACCTTCTTTTAACTCTTTTACACTCAATGCACTCAAAACCGATAGAATTGGACCTTGTTCTAACGTTCTACTCCTTCTTGGTGATGTGTTGGCTCAAGATCTGAGTTCTACCGAAGAGACAACCGATTCTGGGTTAAGCATGAACCACCGTCACGAACCTATGAACGGGTCGGATTTGGGTGATTCCTGTCCGATCGGGTCACTAAGTCTTGACGAGGTTCTGTTGTTTAGCACGTTATCAAAACAGTCTCGAGAAAACGGAAACTGCCAAAACGACCAAGGAAGAAGACGATTAGGTCACCTGGGACGGATTGCTGTCCGATCGGATTGCCACCTGACTGGACAGTCACCAGATCGGATTGCACCTTGGATCCCACACTTAACTCTTATTTCAATATTTGGAAGTTTGAAAATCGAACAGATTGCCATCCGATCGGACTACCATCCGATCGGATTACCACCCGACCATGTGATGTTTTGGCTTCAACCCTTAAACAATTTTCAACATGTTCAAAGCATACAGATTGCCACCCGATCGGATTACAATCCGACCGAGTGACCGTCCTGCTGTGAACATGTTCTCAAAACTGAGAAGCCTCGCCAATCGGATCACCGTCCGATCGAGCTGCCGCTTGATCGACCGGCCTGAAAGGTAGAGATACTTCTCTATTTTTAGAATGCTACAATGAAAACTTCAAAGTTCAAGGCATCATACACAAACACATCCATCCCAAACGAGGTGACAATCCAATCGAGTGGCCACCCGATCGGGCGACCACCCGAACGGATTGTCATCCGATCGACCGGCCACCCGATCGGATTGCCACCCAATCGAATTACTGTTCGATCCACTAACACTTTGCTCCGTTTTACGCGCTGCTTATCTTTTGTGCTATCATTCGGATCAGGCTAAACTCGCTCAAAGAGCTCCCTTCAATCCATCATCGTTGTGAGTATACTCGATCCCTTTTTGCTTTACGCACTTTTGGGTGTTACATACGTTACTTATTCTAAATCACATCAATCACACTACGCAATACTTTAATGCTAACTGTTACCGCATGTTATACGTGACTTAATGAATGCTTGTTTGTTATGTTTACACATGGAATGATGTCTACCTGCCTTAGCAATGATAGTACTATAGTTTGGACTCAGCACCTGTTCATTTAGGGGTTGTTAAGGACAATTTGTTACATGGCTCACAGTGGTGAGTGTGTATTACGAACTGCCTTGGGCAGTCAACCCGCAGTCATAGGTATCGATAGGTTCACGTCGAAAACTAACGTGCTTTATTTCATACTGTGTACGTGCTGGTTATGCGTAATCGTTTTCGAACTCTATTATATCTATTAAACTTGTATGCTCACCTTTACACTATGTGTATTGAATTTTACTTTAACGTATGTGGCAGGTGCTTAAGATGTTTATATGCTTGGCTTGCTGTGAAATCGAGGCTAGGAAAGGTCTAGAAACAAATAAACGAATTGTCTGTATTTGAAATCTGAGTTGTCGGAACAAACAATTTGACTGGATTTTGTCTGTAATAATTGTATTACTTTTTATGTCATGGTACGGGACATGATGCTTTAAATAATTGGTAATTTTAGTTGTTATGGAAACTTCTGTACAATCTGTTTCGCTCAGTATCGCGCCTCGATGTTTCCGCCATCGGTTGGGGTGTGACAGAGAGCTACCTATATGAGCATGAAGTTTAGCCGCTTCAAGAAGCTATGACTTAGAAAATAAAATTGCTTTATTGAAAATGCTTTAGAAAATAAAATTTTAAAACTCGTCCAAATTTTTCAGAAAAAAATTTAAGGCAGTTTTAAGGCAATTTTATTAAAAAATTTCGAATTATAACTGCCAGAGGCAGTTATCTGCAAAAACCCCGAAGTGAATATTCGTAGATGGTTTTGATCTTTTTTTTCCTGGTTCAAAAAAAAAATTCACAGACACACAAGCATACCCTGGTTCAATTTCTCGAAATCAGAGTTGTATCCGATTGAATTATTCGGGTGAACCACCGAAATAATTTGATCTGAGAGTGATCACACGCCTCTCTGATCATCCGGCAAACTGAAATCCCCCAACACCAAGTACCTAAAGTATGATATAAACAGAATTGCAACCGGTATCACAAACGAATTCAAAGTCCAACTCCAGTTTCAGTTTGATCTTAATCTGTACTTATAATCGCATTCATTCAGATAAATCAATAGATAACCTAGGGTTTGTGAATTAATCACGATTAGATAATCCAGATGAATTCATGGTGACTGTTAACCTAGGGTTTGCGGATCAATCACAAATTTAGCAAATAAGACATACGAATTTGACTAAGAAACTAATTAACCTTCAATGTGTATTCCATTTTAGCCAATTAACCATACCTTCAAATCCTGAGTGAGAGGCGATGAATGTTGTAGATGAAGGAGCACGATTAAGTTTTGGATGTTCTGATGTCGAAATAGAAGAAGGAGTGTTGAAGAAGATTGATTGATTTGTGAATTCTGATTGCTACCTATCGGTAGTTCCCCAATTTCAGTCCCTTTCTCTATCGATTTCTCTCCATCAGTTACAGATCGATCGATTCAATTTCGTCTTATGTTAATGAGCAACCCTTCAGGTGGTGGTGTAAAAGAGAACAGGTGCGAGAAACCCTTTGAGTTATCGAGCAATTGAATATAATTCTACTGGTTGTGGTTTTATCAATTTCATCATCAATTACAAATCGATCCGAGATCATCTTATCTTAATGAGCAACCCTTCGTGTTATATCGCTGTGAGAGGGTTATTAACGGTGGTGGTAGGGTATTTGATGGAGAGTGCAAAGCACGAGCGTTAGTTGTGTTAAAATACGTATTTTATGGTGTTTTAAGTGATTACGCGTCGCGAGTATGATAACTACGGGTTTTAATGATTCTGCAGGTAAAACGCGTAATATGGCAAGGTTAGAGATGACGCGGAATGTTCAACTTGGTAAACAATGATGGAACAACAATGCACAGCAACATATTTCAACTTTCACGGTGCAAAGTGTAACTTGAAGTGTGAACACAATGAATGCACACATCTTTAAAGTGAGAAGTAGCAACATATACATACACACATACCATTGTGTGTAGAGAAAAGAATTGATTAGTCAACATCATCATTAATAGCCCATAAAAGAAAAAAAAGGAGGGACTTGAATTCATGAAAAACAACTTCCTAACTCTACCACAAATTAGCAGCCATTATCACATAATTTTAGGATTAAAAAGTCATTCAACAACATTAATATATAATCATTATTGAGGAGACTTCTTGGAATTTGGCAGCCATCACGTGAGAGGGGATCTTGGCAGATTCCTTTGCACGAAATTGAAATGAAAAACATAATTTTTATCGTCACATCATATGTCACGAGTTTTTGGAGTGGAGCTTTGGATTTTTATTATTGGGCCAATCATTGACAAAAGAGGAGACACACACATGGGCTTTGACGGCTGTGTATTTTAAATTGGGCCGCACATGGGCTTGGAAAGCTGCTTACGACATGAACAAGGGGGCAGCCGTAAAACACAGGGGGGGGATCGCATAGGGAGTAAAGATTTGGAGGTTTTTCTTTTGGCTGTTCTTGTCACTTGCAAGGGGATCGACAAGCATAAAAAGGAAATATGGGAATTACTTTGAAGGTGATGCGTGGCTTATCCTCTAGGGTTTCACCCCGGTGTAGATTTTTTAAGAATGCTAGGGTTTATACATTTTTGTATAATTTGATTTTGTGACAAGTTGTTTAGTATTTGAAACTTATGATCATTGTCGTACATTTGAATTGAATTTGTGAATTGTCGAATGATTATAAAATTTGACTTTGCAAAATGAATTTGTACACTTATGCCTTATCGTAGGTTAGGATTTACATGTCCGAGGTAACGAAGTGTATTACGGTCCGTTGTCTATGACGTCGATAGCAATTGGCACCTAAGCTTCGTGATAGTAAACCGTTAATCACTATATGCAATTGAATCAAGTTAAAACATGTAGGAACCCTAGGTCTTGCAATAATCGAACCGGGTGTGGAACTTGTCTCTAATCTTTTTTTTTATCATTTAGTAATTTAGTTAGAATTTTAGTTAATAATACATTGATTTAGATAATATCCCATTGTCGGTTCACTCTGATTTATTTTCAAACCAAATAAACAAATAAATATTAGCAACCTTCATAATCACTTTGTGCATTAGTTGTAAATAGTCTAACTAATCGAACGGGTCGTGCGATATTGACCACATGCTCTTCGTGGATACGATACCCGACTTACCCTAGCTACCTAGGTTTAATTGGGTTTTTGACTGATTGGGACGACACGGTCACGTCAGTATTGAAACCTAATTGATTTCGTGAATAATTGCTTCCACCGTTTCATTCGCTATTCAACATCGTCTTCGCATTCACTCTTTGATTTGATTATGAGGATGTCTATCAGGTTTCTTGAGGGCATGGAAGGAAATGTTGTTTAACATGTGAGTATGGGGTGCATGTGGAATTACTGTTATACACTCTTAGTGTCTTAAAATTTTGTACTCTTTACAATTTTACCCTCACAAAACAAGCATTCATTAGTTGTACATATTGCTTAAAGTGTTGGACGTGATGTAAATTACATGTTCGTACATCACATTTGCTTTATATAGTTATATAGACTAGTGGGTAATTCGATATATACGAAAAAAATTAATATACTGTTTATTAATGTTGTAAAACAAGGTCTCGAAGGTGCTACCAATGCGACTTTCTTCAGCTCCACTTAATTATTCGAAATCGATCAAACGCAGTCAATCTCAGCCATAATCAGATCTAGTAAAGAATGAATCAATCAAACGCGGTCAAACTTGACTTTAAAAATATAAAAAATAATTTTTATGCCTACCATACTTTTTTGATCTACACGCACTCCTACACCTTTCTATCTTATAAATCTTAACTTTTAACCGTGAAATCATTAGATTTGAGGTGTTCTAGGATGATGTCATCATGGTGTTTTTGGGAACTTCATGTTTTGACTTCAATCCACCACGAACAACTTAGATCTGAACGATTTCCACATGAATAACCAAAGATCTTTCATAGATCTGAACACACCTGTGGCAGATAAAGTTGAGGTAACAAATCAAACTAAATCTACTAAGTCGTCTAATAGTGCTAAGTCAATTGATAAAGTTGATGAAATTGATAAATAAATCTGAAAACAAAACTGAAGAACTGTGCAGGAAATGCATGGAAACATGCAGTGCCTGTACTGAGAAAGATGAAAATTTAAGATACAGAAACATTGAGTTTACTAAAATAGAACATATTTTAAAGAAAAATGTATTGAAATGCTTGAAAATGAAAAGTTTTTGAAACAAAAAGAAGAAGAGCTGACACAGAAATGTGATAATCTTGAAAAGGAAAACAAATTTTTAAAACAAAAATGTTCAGCTGATTGCAACGAATGTTTACAAAAAGATAAAATTATTCAAGAGTTGCAAAAAGAATATGATGGAATGAAAATTTCATATCATACGGTAAAAGAATCTTATTAAACTTTGAAGAGTCAAGTTAAAAGTCTGGATGAGAGATTGTCAAAATTTTTAGAAACAACAAGATTTGTTGAAGCCAAATATGAAGGAAAACAACGGGTTTTAAATAAATATATTGATGAAGTTGCTAAACTTAAACAAGAATTGGCTGAAAAAGAAAAGGATATTAATAAACTTCAAAGTTATCATGCTTCTTCATACATTTTGGAACATACTTTTAACATCACACCAGATGGTAAAGAGTCTGAAAAGAACAAAAAAGGGAATTGGGTCAGAATATCATCAGGTTCCACCGCCATTGGAGAATAATTATACATTCTATGATGACGGAAAGGTGGAAAGAGCGATAAACATGGTTGACCAATTACCTGACAATATTGATGTGACTTACACCAAATCTGATGATCTTGGTGATTCAGAGGTGGTAGGTAAGGTTGTTGAAAGCATTCTGAAAGAGGATTCTACAAAAAATGGTAAGCCTGAATCATAGGATGAAGATGAGGAAAGTTTTCACAAAAACTATTTGAAAAATTCAAAATCTGAGAAAGATGCGAATGATGATCCAATGGGATTGGCATATACCATGATTGGATTGGACAAATTATTCTCAGATATTGAATTTCCGATTCAAAATGTGATTTCGGATAAAATTGACAAAGTTTTCAAATTTGTAGAAATCGAAAAAGCTGAAATTGATGAATTTGCCAGTAAAGCGAGCAAGAAAACTTTTTATAACAAACATGGTTAGAAAAAGAAAAACATGAAGGCTAGGTTGGGTTATAAAAAGAAACAAAATCAAAAGAAACGATTTGAAAAGACAAACTTTCAGAAAAAGACGAACTTTGTTCATGGAACAAGTTTAGAAGAAGAGAAAGAACTCCAATTTAGTCGACAAACTAATGAAGAGTTCTATGCTCAAAAGAAACAACAACAACAGGCTAAAGATGTTTCCAAGAAAACATGCTTTAAATGTTAACAAGTGGGACATGTTAGTCGTAAATGCCCACAGAATCTGAAGCCTGTTGATGTGAAGAAAAAGAAAGTTGATGAGATGAAACGTAAGTCAACCAAGTTTGAATCAAAACAAACTTGGAAGCCTAAAACATCCAAGGATGAATCACAACAAACTTGGAAACCAAAAATACCCAAATTTGAGACTAAACAAACTTGGAAATCAATGGCTGATTTGACAAAACCAAACCAATTTTGGAAACCAAAAGTTGATTTATCAAAACAAAACGTTCAAAGTGATTCAAAATTTTATCAAAGGAATGTTTTAAAAGGACAAGTTTGGGTGATTAAGAAACAAAAGACTTTTGTGAGTGACGATAAACGGAAAATCGATTCAACCAAAAAGGTTGAAAATAAGAATGACAAAGTTTTTGTTAAAAATGATAAAGATTTTCCGAAGTTGAACAATTCATATTGTGTCACAATACCCAAGGTCAAACAGGCCTGTGTTGCATTATTCAAGTAATTGAATTGTTTGAATGTGCAGGTGTTCCAGAAGGAAGCTGAGTGTTAACCAGAAAACGGAGCAGCCTGGCACGGGAGGTGGCAGGTCCCTACAAGTGAAAACAGAGAGTTTGTTTGTTTTTGTATATAAATAAAACATAATTCAAAAACTCTAAAAATAGAAAAATATAAAAACCAAAATATGTTTTTATTTTTTTTTTCAAAATTGAAAAATGAAAAATATATGTGTTTGTTTTTAAATTGTTAAAAAATAAAAAAAATTAAAAAATGTTGATTGAATATGCCGAAACCCTCATGACTGAACAAACATAATTATATTCACAAGTGGTTGAAAATGGTTTTAACATGTCAAAAATCAATGTGTTGTAAATCATGGGGGTACTTTCTGCAGTAACATGTCAAGCAGAAATGGATGGCGAGATGATGCTATCTACATCGGTTAGTCAAATTTTCTTTAGAATGTTTTGGATTTTAGGGGGAGTAAGAATTTTTGAAAATACAAACACATTTGAAAAATTTGAAAAAGCCAAAAACATGAGAAAACTTAAAATGAGTTTTTGTGTAAAGAGGAAATGATAGTACATCAGTAAGACAATCACAACATGCTAAAGAAATGGAATGTAAAATGTGATAAACGGTCTCACTGATGATATGTCAGTAGGTTTTTACACATTTAGTAAATTGATCTCGAGATATAAACCTAAATATCAATAACTTTCTTATCTCGTGGGGAACATCTCTCGGATATATGGACTTCGTACTCCAAAATTTCGTTTGAGAGGTTGCTTGATTCTGGGATATTAGGTCTTTATACTTATTGATGTCTTTGGTATTATACTTGGTATTCTGATTTTGCGTCAGCAATGGCCTAGACCTCGTATAATACTTTGCGTGCTTAAAAAGATTTTCCTCTGCATAAAAATTGAAAAATATCGAAAGATATATATCAAGTGCAGTTGTAAAGAAGATTCCTAAGTGGAACACACCTCAAAGTCGAGCCTTCATCTCTTTGACTGAATGGTAGTTCATACCTGAGCTCTCAAGGCCTCGCACTAACCCAGAGTACAAATATCATTTAGGTATATTCACCTGTAAGACTGAATCTAGGGAATCTTGATACGGGAGTATATTCTGAGGTGGGACACGCGAATAAGTTAAGTTCTTAAGACACTAAATCTCATATCTCGAATCAGTTGAAGTTTGTGTGAGAATTTAGGTGGATAAGTATACTGACAATCTAAGTGAATCGTTTAGAACTTAAAGTCTAAAAAGGTCAATGGTGCTAGTGATTTGTCATAAACTGATATGATCCTCTAACACGAACCCAAACAAAAATATGTCTGTAAATATTTCTTTACTGCTTTACTTTACAGAAAAATTATAAAAAGATTTTCGGAGTGTTTTAGCATAAACTTTGAAAAAAAAATAAAAAATGATTTTGTTTCTGATTTATTTTCGACAACCGGTGTCTGAAAGCTGAGCTTCAAAATCTAAGTATGCTGAACATGTCTCTGAAAATAAACAAGTTCATTAATTTGAAACTTGAGGTTTTAATTGAAAAATTCAAAAACAGTTTATGAAATCTCCAAGGTCATTAAGTTAAACTTGGATGATTATTTGAGAGGGTTTTGGATGATTAACTGTCAGATATAGAGTTATTTGATAGAGGGAGAGAGCCAGTATGCAATCCTGTAGTTTTAAAAATGTCAAATGGTTTTCATAGTGCCAGGTTTCGATACTGGAATATAATAATCTTTAATTGTCAAATCTTTGTGAAAGCTAGATTATGATCCCGATAGCTGAGACTAAGGGGGAGTCTGAAGAAAAGCTTAAAGAAAGGGGGAGCCTGGAGAAAGAGTTAACTAAAAGAAGGAACTAAAGCAGGATGCAGATCCAAGGGGAGTCTGTTAGAGTAATATGGAGAGTCTATGGAGCTAAAGGTGTTAAGGCTTTGTGAAGACTCAAAGAGGGATAGAAAGCTACGAGATTGACTGAAGCAATATCCAAGGGGGAGTCTGTGAGTGCAGTATGTCTATCGCTTCCGTCAATCACGTATCGCAGCTGAGAAATGATCAAGACTGGTGCTGAACTGAGCAAATTATAAAGTACATGTATGTTGAAGTCCATCCGTACAAATGGAGGTTGTGCATCCGTACGAATGGTGGTCCATTCGTAACATTTGTTAAAGTCCATTTGGACGAATGGACATAGAGTCCATTCGGACGAATGGACATAGAGTCCATTCGGACGAATCGACAGTGTCCATCCGTAATCTTCAAGTCCATTTGTACATGTGCATCCGGACGAATGGAGGTCCATTCGTAGCTACATACTTACGGATGTACTATGCTTATAAATAGGAGTGTAGGGTCTTGTTCATTGTAACTTGGCTGATCAAAAGGGGAAACTCTTGCAATTTGTTTTCATGGTTGTGAACTTTCATATCTTCGATAGAAAACAAGTTTAATTACTTCTTTGTGTCTGATCTACACATGTACTTGGATTCCGCACAAGGTACGTATTGTACGCATTTAATGGTTAAGGAATCGATCCTAGAGCGAATCCATAGTAATGGGTACCGATTCTTAATTGTGACCTTATTCAATTCCCTGTAATCGATACACATACGCATCGAACCATCCTTCTTTTTTACAAACAACACAGGTGCTCCCCAAGGGGATGAACTTGGTTGTATGAAACCTTTATCTAACAATTCTTCTAATTGTTTCTTTAATTCTAGCATCTCCGTTGCTGCTAATCGATACGGTGCTTTAGCAATCGGTGCAGTTCCAGGTATTAGATGAATTCTAAACTCTACTTCTTGGTATGGTGGCAGTCCAGGTAGATCTTCTGGGAAAACGTCGGGGTATTCCAATATTACCAGAATTTCTTTCAGTTCCTTACCTTTAGTGTTAATGATCACATAGATCATATACACTATGACTTGCTTCCGTGCATAACTTGTAGCTTTCATCACAGATATGAATTTTGTCGACTTGGTTGACTTGTCTCCTCGAATCATGATCGTTTCTCCTGTTGGCGTACGAATCTCAACAGTATTTTGATCACATAGGATTCGAGCATGATTGGATAATAACCAATCCATTCCTAATATTACATCGATTCCAGCTAGATTCATTGGTAGCAGGTTTGCCGTGAACTTATGTCCTAATAATTCTATCTTCCCTCCTTGAAGTACTTCGCGTATGTTGGTGGAGTTTCCTTTTACCATTTCTACCGTACAAGCTTGACGGCTATCACATCTGGAATCATTGCTGCGTCCTGCACACTAAGTACGAATGCTCGTGCGTTCTTCTTAGCTTCATCTGCTACCTTGGCCTTGTTGTCAGTTGCTTTCGTCAGTTTCGGGCAATATGGTTTAATGTGACCCGTCTCCCCGCAGTTGAAACATATATTAGTTTTCCTTTTACATTCTTCCTCTACATTCCCGGTTGTCTTGCAGATGTTACAGTAGGGTGTTCTCCTAAAATTGCATTTTCCTGAATGCTTCCTTCTGCAGTTTCTACAGAAAGGTGGTGTAGAAGACTGCCCAACTCCTTTCCTTCTGTAGGTATTACCCGAGTGAAATTTTTGGGTAATTTTCTGTGTTAATTCCTTCTTCTTGTTTTCTTTTCTTGTGCGGATTAATCCGTCAGTCAAGGTGTTAACCAGCTCAACGGTTTCCTCAATAGTCTGAGGTATAGCTGCTTTAAGTATATCACGGATTTCACTAATTAATCCCCAAATATAACGAGAAATTAGTAAAGGTTCTGGCGAAGCCAGAGTTGGTACCATTCTTGCATATTCGAAGAATTTTGTCGTATAGTCACGAATTTACATCAGCCATTTTATGATTTAGGAACTTATTAGTCATCTGCTCCTTTTCATGAGGGGGACAAAATTTCCTTTTTGTCATTTCCTTAAATTCCTTCCAGTGCATGGCATAAGCCATGTCACTTCCTTTTGCCTGAAGAATCGTGTTCCACCATTCTAATGCCTCATATCTAAAGAGATTAGAAGCATACATTACCTTATCTTCTTCAACACATTTATTGATCTTAAGAACAGCCCCAGTCTTTTCCAACCATCGCAGAACTGCCATAGCTCCTTCACTACCTGCGAATTCAATTGGCTTCCAAGCTAGAAAATCTTTATAAGTACAACGGGAAGTTATTGCCTTCCTTTTCTTAGGAAATGGAACTTTGGTCATAATATCATTATCTCCATTGACACTGTGGCTAAAATCATTGCTACGGTTACGTTTGCTACTCATAGCTTTATTATTTTCTATGGGCACAGGGTTTCTAACGGCTTCGATAATTAAGGGTATTGCGTCAGCTATTCCCTGAGCTATTATATTCTCTATGCCACTTTTATCTAAAGAGTTTTCACGATTATTCTGGGCATGTTGTTTAACTTCATTCGACATCTGTTTTATGAACATATTTCAAATGTTGATATCACAGAAATCATTTCATTTATTTCTTGATTACTAATTTTAAGTATCTTCACAATACTTAAATAGCTTAAACGAGTGGCTCTGATACCACCTTCTGTCACAACCCCCGACCCTACCCTGGGCGGGAGCCATGATCAGATACAAGTGGTACTAGTGTTTATTAAATTTTTCGCAGCAGAATATTCATTAGGACCGGGTGTCAGGAAAAATATCAGAGTTTTCAAAACACCGCAGTTTTCATTTCATAAAATGTGGGATGAAACCCATATTTTAATAAAGGTTTTTCTTAGGGAAAAACCCTTGATTACAAAACACGTTTTATTCAGGTTTACATAGCCACTTATTTAAGCTTGAGTGCCTCATAGCACTATTCCATCTCTTCATAGTAAATTACCTGAAACGCTTTTAAAAATATTTGGCCAGCGAAAAATCTTGGTGAGTTCATTCAAATTTATAAAAAAATAACAGATTTCTTATAATTACAGCATTAAGAGTTTTTTACATTTGTTTATTTTTTACTATTACCCAAAGGTATTTGTCACTAGGCAATTCCCGTGACTGTGGTCAAATCACTGTTGGTTTTGCAAATGTGCTATGGCTCTGATACCAGATCTGATACACACACTGGCAGTAATTTCTCAATAAGAATACAAAGACTTAATCACTGTAATATAAGTAACAATTTGAAAACATTTAAGGTTTTGCAAATTCTTTGAGTAAAAGAGAATGACTCGCATTGTAGATTTAGGTTTTTCAGTAATAGCTTCCTGGTCTAAATCTTGGGTTCCTAATTAAACACAGAATGCAACACATATTAGTGTATTAACCCAATTCAAACTTTAATAATAATCACGAGATCAAAACCACAACGTAGATGACAAAGTATAGCCTTATTCAAGCAGCACTTAAACATCCGTTGATTTGGTTTCAGATCGATCAGACAAGGTATCGTACTAGTGATTAGGGTTAGCACGCTTTCAACGGAGCAGAGTTTCGAGGTTTAGGGGTTTGGGTAATTGAACAACAATTAGAGAGAGTAAGAAGTATCGATTTGCGATCGAACTGGTGCAACTGAACCTCTCCCAGACCTGCCCTTATATAGCCCAGACTGGCATCTCCCGCGTGTCTCGGGAGAACCCAGGGTTCCTCTCGCGTGGCGCCAGGGCGGTCAGCCTGGCCTAGAACTGCCACGTGTCCAGCATAGGTCTGACACGTGGCGCATGGGCGTGACACGTGTACCCGTCCGCCTTTTTCTCGCAATCGCATGTTTTTCTTGATTTTTGTGCTGGTTCTTATCGCGTATGCTCAAGTCTTGATCCTAAATGATTCGGTTTTTAATTGTGAGTCTGGTAAGGGTATTTTGTGTGGGTTGGTTCATCAACCGCCAAGTTTTCTTAACTGCTAAGTTTTTTGATTGATTATTACAAGTTTCGTCGCACTCACTTGGGGTTTTGATTACGGGTTTATTCGGGATATTTTTTAGGATTGTTACACACAAGAAGAATGTAAACAAGAATAAGTTGTAAAAGAACTTTGTAAAAACAGAAAAGTAACCTCCTTTGGACATCATTTCTGGAGTTGTAGCACCATGTTACACCATGGTGAACATTGGGTTTCAATCCTTGATGTTATCCAAGATCTTTGAAGCAAGAGTTCATGAAGAAGAGAAAGGAACGTGAGTTGGAAGCTCACTTTTGAACTTAAATGCAATACACCTTAATGTTGTAATTTCAGTAGTTTGAGAGTGATTTGAGAGTGGGAAAAATGAAATGACGGTGTGGGATGCTTGGTTATATAGTCGTTGATCAGGGTTTGTGTTAAATGAAGATTGAATGTGATTGCGGAAGAAAGGAGGTGAGAAAAGTGACCATCCCGAGTACACAAAACAACTTTATGCGGATCAAGCCTCCTCGCGTTGCGCGCGGAGGGAGGCATGGGAGGCCACACGACGCGGCACCCCATTATGTCGAAATTTCCTATTTTTGTTCAAATTTGGCCCATATACTTGTTTGTTATGTTATTTTATGCGACAAACTTGTATTTTAACATGTTTTTAAGTATAGTAAGTGTATGTAAGCATGTGATGAGTACCGTGTATGCATGATTGATTATTCGAATGTATAATAAGTCTCGATTTTGCATGTAAACACGTATTTGACGATTGATTGCACATAACACAAGTATGATTCTAATATGATTTATATAAATACGGATTTCCACTATTATCGAAGTCTCGGATTACAAGATTAGAAATGAAATACGAATACAAGTTTCTAAATATAGAAAGTACAAAATATGAAATGTTAAAATTGTCACTCCATGTCTCCCAGACACCCTAAGACAGTCGACCATGTATCTCTTTATGCTTACATAATCAAACTTTGTTGAAGATTCATTCACAGGTGGGAGCCCAACTTTTTCCAGACCATACTTTTTTTTGTGTAAGATGCTCTCTAAGGTTGATAAAAATGTCATGTCACCGAAGAACATTGACTGGGGGGACAATTCAATTATGTCATCGTCATCTTTGATCTTGTACAACATGGTCATCATACTTACAGCGGTGTATGGTAAGCAAGTATTACCTTCTCGTTCCCAAACCTTGGTATAAACGCCAACTATACATACTGAAGAAAAATCCGAACTTTTATGGATCTAAGTATGAATGTGCAAAGAAAAACTAGTGAGATGCAATGGGCATTAAATTGTCATAAGCATCTTTACAAGGTTATTAGAGCATAATACATGTGATGTTTCCAAAGTAATGAACTTTAGCATCCTTGTTATCCTGTGTTAGAAACCTGTTAAATTCACTACCCCTTACATCTCTTACACTTCCTGGATGTACTTTTCCGGTGGTACCAAGAGGATATCCAAATTTAGGATACTTATAATTCGTTTAGAGAGACTGAAAGGTGATCTGAACCCTAGACAAGTGATTTTACACACTTCCCTAGATACTAGATTGCGTCATGTTTGGAGAGTGATCTACGATCCAGTCTTAGGTCTAGATTAGTGTATTTTAAGATCCAGATAGCAAAATCTAATTATCCAATCCTGAGAGCTGTGACGAGTTAACATAATTCTTTTTAAGGTAGCTACTATCTCATCACCTGATTTCACCTATATTCGTTTTCTGCTTGCTTTGCTTTCATATTTGCATTCGTATTTGCTTTAGTAGTTAATAGAAATCCAAACATCCACTAAATATTACTAGACTATGACTCGATAGAGGTTTAGTATCGAGAGACGCGCCATTATGTCCTTGGATTGTTACTCGGTCTTACCGACTTTATTGTATCACGACCGGTAGACTTGCCGATTGTGTGTAATTGAGTTCGTCTGACCATTTAATTTGCTGTTTTCAAATTTATTCAAACATTTTACACATCAGTAGGTGTAGAAGTATTAATATAAAAAACATTATAAAATTGAATGTTTCAAAACTTACATGTTAAATCTCAAGAACACGACATGCTATTTACTTTCTTTAATGGATGATGTTGAACAAGACGCAATTTAAGGTATGCTCGGCAAGTCTTCTTATACCTCATGCTTGTTATGAATTTGTCTGTAAAATAATTGCAAATCAACAGAGGATGAGATTCATAACTAACATGCTTTGTATATCTTGAATATTACTAATGACAAAATTAGACAATTAATCTTATATGCTTCAATAATTTGTGAATTTAACGATATTGTTGGATAAATGTAGGTTTAATGTTACCCTCGGTTAAAAAGTGAGACCGCCGGAGAAAACAAATCATTGCCGGCATGAATGTTTTTTAAGTGTTTGGCCGTTACAATGAAGTGGCTGTTACAAACGGATAACATACATATGATGATATAAGAGTTCCAAAAGCTGAGTTAAAGAACATTTGGTTGTAGGGTATGGAGAGGGGTTCCATTGTGTCTAGTTAACTAGGGGGCTCTATTATTCTTTCTCAATAGCTAGCATGGTATGGGATAGAGCCCCCTCTTTCCCATTCTCTACAATAGCCCCAAAGCTCACTATTGCATAGTATGGTGTGTGTGTGGTGATAGCGCCCCATACCCTTGAGCTTTATAGGTTCAAAATTGGTCAGTTCAATTTTGGGTTGTGTAAACTATGTGAACAATAAAAAAGGGACCAAATATAGCATAAATATGATTTCATTTACAAAATTTATTATATTTTTTGAGATAAATATAAATATGTTAATTTGACTATATCGACAACATAAAAATTTCTTCGATGACCTCAAGTTATAATATTTGAACACCATATGGTATATATAAAAGTGATATGTCATATCATGTAAATTGTTTATTCCATAACTAATGTCTCCTTTCTTTAGAAAATATTTAAATATTTTTTGAATTAGTTGTTAATCAAAACACTTTGTTAAAAGTTATATATTCCATTTATATCAAACATTAGCTATTAACGAATATTGATACAAGTCATAATTATTTTTTAATTAAAACTCATTTTATGAAATTTTATATGTATACATAATGGCTACAAAGTTGAGCTGGGTATTTCTCTAGGTTTTAAGAATTATGCCAACAACGGAAGTAAGCAGAAAAAATAGTTATAATGTATACCAAAGGCATAGATTGTATTAGTTACCTCAATCCTAAAAAAAGAATTTGTTGATTGGACCAGAAGTGGTGGCGAGCGTCTATGGGTCTGGTATGTGGTTGGTGCGGTTACTGAACTTATATTCGCGAAAGAGAATGAGAAGTAGAGATAATGGAGGATGGTGCGACGAAAGTGAGCCCAAGACGTGCTTATATGGATTCGATGGAGAACAGTCGGGTTGAAGCAGAAAATCCATGATCCATTTTCAAACATAGTGAGCAAATATTAATAATTATCAGTAGATTTATTCAAAGTGTTGTAGAGTCTCATGCAGAATGGATAGGTCATATATTCAGTCAAAGAACACACATTAATGCATGGGGGATCGAAGTAACTAATTTGGGCTCAAATCACATCATTATTTTCCATATTCCAATTTTAATACATCTAGTTACAAAAAAAAAAATTAATTAAACAATTATTGATCCGTCAATTAAGTTGTTTGTACTAGGGATGAAATTAGGCATTGGTACATAACCAGTAGTGTACCGCATAGTACTAATATCGAAACGAAAACCAAATACTGCATCATATATGTTCGGTCGGTATCGGTATAGTAAGTACCACAATTAAAGGTCTTGACCGATGGTGTACCGCATAGTACCAATACCAAAATTGAGCTAAATTCAAAACCGAATGCCGCACTATATGTGTTTGATCTGTACCGATCAGAGAGGTGACATTTTGTTCTGTTCTTAATATTATAAAAATAATATTTCGTTGTCTAGAACATATTCCTAAAACTGCCAACACGTTTTAGGAACAAAATAAATATTTAGTTGTTTTTAACAACAATGCTCCACTCTACTTTACACTAATGATCCAAAATATTTGGTGATTATGCTTTAGTTACACCTCTAATACAACACGAAACACACACTGATTATTATTGTGACATATAGTTTGCTTTTGATTCACACGTTTATAAAGATGAATCTAACACCTTCAATGGTACGTCTAACCATATTACAAAGGTGTAAAAATACAAACATCTGATGTACTAACGTAAATGGTGTGGAAGCAAGCCCTCAAACCCGACTCTAAACTCCTCCTAATCAATAATGTGGAAGCAAGACCTCAAACCCGAGAGTCAGATACTTCTTACCTAGTCTTGCTTGGAAACCTGAAAACAACCTCGCATTCATTTCTAACACATAAGACCACATAACTATTTATGCTACATGTTTTACTAAGAAGAGATTTATATAATCCAACAAACCACTCAAACACATACTTGATTACAAATTGAATAACTTATGAACACCATGTAGTCTTACTACTAAGATGTCAAGATCTTAACTTACCACTACGGTTCATCACATATCATTTTCTTGTCACAATGATTAGTATTGTCACATAAAATGGACGACTTGGTTAACAAACATATAACTTCGTCATGTTTCATAAACATTTTCACGAGGATAACAAACACATATATTTGTGTGTGTGTGTATATGTGTGAAAGAGAGATTTCAAAAGCTTTTAAATTTTCAAGACATATTTTTTGTAACGAAACATGAAATAATATAAAGACAGATGTTTCAAAGTTTTAAAATAAGAGGTGTTAAGGGTGCTCGGAATGGAGCGAAACCAACTCGTCGGCAGCACATCGGTGAGTTGCATCCCTTGGCTTTCAGTGACTTGTGGCAAGTGAAAAAGGTGTGTTGTTTTGCCAATGATACCAAGAGGGAGAGGTGGGTTGGGGTGGGTCTAATACCATATCTAGCCATTCATGTTTTAGTTACATTTGGCAAGTTGTGGCAAAAAGCAGTGGTGAAATCTGATGTAACGTTGATGTAGGGAAGAGATATGTTGTGGCAAGTGAGACATAGTATAAGTAGGGTTGTTATCGAGCCGAGCCAAGTCTAGCTCGGCTTAAATTCAAGTCGAACTGGCTCAGCTCGAATTGAAATCGAGCTAAAATATTGAGCTCAACTCGAGAAAACTCGAGCTAGCTCGGCTCGACTCGAAATGGCTCGATCCAAACCAATTAACAATTACTTTACTCTTCTAAACTATGGATGAGATTTTTTACCAAAATAGTACCGATGCCGTACCGTACCGATCATAAACGGTACCGGTATCGGTAATAGATTTTTCTAAATTCGGTATCGGGAGAAAATGGTATCGGTACCGGTATTTTTCGGTAAATACCGGTATTAATACCGAATTTAATAATGAATTCCAAGAGGTAAAATGTTTTTATCTTTTCAAGCTTCTTTTACATTTTTTTTGTTACATTAATTTTGTTTATTAAATTTGTCTATTTAAATATTAGATATTTTGGCAATTCAAATTTCCACCGTTGCGTCCAAGTCAGCATTTAGTATGAGTGGTCGTGTCCTAGACGCATATAGAACAAGATTGTCAATTAATATTATTGAAGCTTTGATTTGCACTCAAGATTGGGTGAGAAAATCAAGAAAGCCGATTATTATGACATAGATGATATTTTAAAGGATGATGAAATTGCCATAGGTAAAATAGTTCTTATTCATTCAATGGTTTGGTTGTCAAATAATATGTATTGACTTTCTTTCTTGGTTTTGTGCAGAGATTGAAGATGCGATAAATATGCCAAACGAAAGAGGAAAAGGGAAAATACAAAGCAATTAGCGAGATTAAACCAATACCAAATTTCTTTTGTTTGTGTTATGAATGAGTTATAATATTGTGACTTTCCACATGCTTAACTCCCACCCCTTTAATGTATTTGTATTAATGTCAAGCCCTATAAGTACTAGCTACTGTATTTGTATGAGATATCAATAAGATTTTACATTCCCTCATTCTTTTATTCTTCTCCTTATATTGCTATTAGGTTTAGTTGTTTTACAACACGTTATCAGCACGAGTTGTTTATGGAGTTGAATCGCATTATGTAAGTTTCTAGAGCAACCATTGTTACAAGCCATTGTTGGATGCTTCACCATGCCACTGTTTGCTTTCAATCTAACCATTATGCAAAAGGTACTGATATTGAATCGCAAAACAGGTATCCTTCGATCCTATATGTGTTTAAAGTGGTAATGCATAGATTTAAATAATATGTTTTTCCAACAACCATATCCTTATTATGCAAAATATAGATTTGATTTTGTATTTGAAAACAAATGATTTTGATGCGGTGAGAACTATCGGTAACTGGAACAAGTTGTCTAAAAGTCGGTTACATAACTTTCTAATTCTTAATATTGCTATGTTTATTTATTTATTCAGATATTTATTTAACTTTTATTTTCAGTATTACATAATGTTTTCCATAATAAATTTTGTCTCAACATTTAATTTAATATAACGGTGGATTCGTCAACCATCAACAAGCTTTTAATATATTTCATACTTATCATATTTTAGTTTTTAGTGACCATTCGTTATCTAAGTTAATTGTCATCCATTAAATATAATAAATTGTCATTCATCAAATTTATCATCATGAATTAATTTTATGGTAGTTGTCATATATCAAATTTCATACAGTTGATTTTCATGTTATGTGATTTATTGCTATCTTACTTTGATTACTGAATGCAATTGATGAATGAATATGGTTTATAATATAAACTAATTTTGGAATGTTGATTTTAAGAAACTAAAATTTGATACCTTGTTTCAATATTTGGTTCTTGTATTTAATTCAAGCTATGGGATTCGACTACACAAATTTAGTTAAAATAATATTTTCTTTTGAATTGTTTATAGATAAGTCGTAGAGATATATAAATGGCTTAAAATAGATATACAAAATAGGTTCTCTTATATATTCCCTTCTTTAAATCTTGAGTAACACATAAACGTTTTGATAAATCGATCGAAGCAACGTGAGCCTATGAAATTAATTTGAGTGAATTTATTGATTTTATTTAAATTTAGTTGATTGGTGGTCTTCCATTTAGCCGTATTTAATTGACCACTTGACTTTCATATTCATAATTTTAGCATTCTAAAGTATTTAATATTATATATTATGAATTAATGATATGTTAATATCACATTTATGTTTTATCTACTTTTAATATATCTATTTTAATATGCTTAAATATGCAGCTATGTAAATGGTGAATACATTTATAAATTTTAATATATGATTAATTAGATCATAATTGGATTTAAGTTTAAAAACTTTGTGGTTTCTTATGACTGTACCTACTTTACAAATATATAATAAATCTTGCATGTATCATTATCATATTAAGTTTTAACCACCTTTATTATTATTATCAAAATATTATCACCAATATCTTCTTAAATTAGACATTATATAACTTGTTTTAAGTGTGGTATGTTTTTACTCATCTCAACTTGTTACTTTAGTAGTCATGCTAGCGTATAGAAGGCATGCCAAAATACCTTTATACAGTTAAGATGTTAAAGAGATCTAGTGCGTAATACACATTCGACATTCATTTCTACGATTTTAAGCATTGACTGATTTCGGTATTAAACTATACAAGCCTTAATGCAATACATTATTACAATAACATATTGCTACAGTATTAAAAAAACTTTGATATTTATACATGGGTTGTACCAGGATTTATATAAAAATGTATCAATAATATTCAAGTAATGGTTTACTGTTGTTCATTTCCTTTATTTTTACAAGAGGAACCCATGCGTTATTTTATAGTGATAACGGTATCTCATGCATCTAATAGGGGATTGGTCATAATACTTAACAATAGTATTGGATATTAACTATAGTGTATTGATTATATATTTTATTATAAGTGATAAAAATCGTATTTCATAAGGTTGTATTATAACTTGTTTTACTTGGTTACATGTCATAAAGTCATGCATTGTATAATCTAGCTTTATGTATACATCGTCTTCATATGATGAGCATTAAAGTGACCAAAGTTGTGGTATATGATCACACGTTATAAACATGATTGAATTGTGATCCATGTTGGTTTATAATATGACATCCGAAGTATCAAACTCCCTAAAGCTTATTATAAATATATTGAAGCGTGTTTGGAGCGATAAATATTAATGATTAGGTCATATAATTGATGTGATATGATGAAAATATTATTTATACACGTGGAATAAAACAATTTCCATTACCAAACCTCAAATATGGTTTCGAAGTAGCAAGATTGTTAAAGTTTATGTAAGGTTGATTGTGATGATACAATGATTGGCATAAAGGTGGTGATCATGTACATAACTAAGAAAATTGTAATGATGTCACCATGATAGTTGTTTGGTTATAATCCGTTCCGTGAACTGAATGTGATGATATAATAATTGGTGTAAAGTTCGTAATCATGGTAATTGAGGAAATTGTTATGATGCTCATGTAATGAGATCAACCATGTTAATAATGTGATGACTATACAATGATCGTCATAAAGGTCGTAAGATATAAGATTGATAAATCTTATATGACTCAACTACTTCTCAATTGATGGTAAGCAAAGAGAACATTATTTACAAGGAAAAATCGATTAAATTCTTTTCGTTTGTCACACTTAAGACATATGTTCCTAAAGTAGCAATATCATTATAAGAGTTATGAAAAAATGAAATGATTTTATACTCACGTGACAAAGTAAATAGTGAAAAGCTATGGAGCTTGTTTTGGTTCTACTCCATTCCCCAAAGTGAATGTGATTATATATTAATCATTGTAAATGTAATGATGGACCTAATTAAGTCATTTGTAATGATGAGATTGACTATAAGAATTGTAATGATGGCCATTTTAATAACGAGATAGACCACCAAAAGTGGCAAACTAAGGAGTAATTGCATAGCGTGATGGTTTTAACTTTGAAGTTATAATATATTCTCTCGCATCATACGTTTTGTATTACATACAAGCAAGTAATACACATACGATCATAAACCAGAAGTTTATGGATCATAATTATTTAATTAGTTGGCATGACCTGTTAGACCACACCGAGTCAATGATGATGTGAAACATAATGAAGAACTAGAAGATTCTTCAAGATAATAATTAGCATGTAATGTTTGCTCTCAAGGGAAATTATATATTTACAAAATAAACGAGGGTGTGTATACCAAAATATTCTGGAAGCGATTAAAGGATATGCATATCCCAACATGATACCATTTAGTGTTTTAAATCGATGCATCGTCTAAATGGTTATCAAATCCACAACCTGAAGCTTGTGTGATTGTGACTTAGCTAATGTGATAGAGCATATTAATCCAGATTAGTATATATATTTGTTAATAGTGAATTTGATTCCCAAATTATTAAGGATCATTGGAATAAATGTTATTGTGATCACTGAACATCTACTATTGGTTACAAAGCCAATAATCATGAGAGGAGCAAAAGTTCATTTAGGTACATGTAATTTTATATATAGTACCATAAATTCACATCAAGTCAATAAGTTATAGTTCTCCCCATACAGTTGGTTTTTGGTCAGGAACCAAAGATGTCTCATCAAAGATTTTGGTTGTGCGACATATATTGAAACTCATCCACCACACCGCACAAAAATGGGACTTCTAAAAAGTTTGAGAATATGTTGGGTTTAAATAATCGTTTATGATTGAATACTTAAAGCCATTAGTGAGAAATTTGTTTATGGCTCATTGGTTTTTCACTTTAGTGAATGAATGTTCCCAACATTAGGGGGAGATAACAAGCAGTTGGAAAGTGAAAAGTGAAATGAATTATCATGTCATCTTGATCCTCAAACTATAAACTATGAACTAGAAGTTTACCAATATCAAAGAACAAATTACCAGACAAGTTCACTGACCTAATAGAGTGACTAAGTAAGTCACATAATCAACTACTTATGCTCCAGTTATATTTGTGTTCCAAGAGGACAACCACATATTTTTGTAATGAGTCTATTGCACGCCTAAAGCGTGGTAGACTAGTTGATTCCAATAATAAAATTCATCAAAAATTGGAGCAAGTAATTAAGATGGTCAAGTCGAGGTTATAGTAATAAGATCTCCTGAAGAGACAATAGACATGATGGTTCAAGAAGAACCTCAGGTACCTGAAAATAAAGAGATCTCGATAAGTTGTATCATGTCTAACATATGTATGGAATCGAAATAAAAATCGACGTCGTTATACTTTTGTATATAATGTAGCGCTTAAAATGATTAAATGATAAGGATCAAGATTTAAGATCTGCCTTTGCATGAATATTAAGAAATGATTGGCCAAAATAGAAAGACGCAAATAAGGCAGCGTTTAGTTCTCTAATGAAATGCAAAGTTTCTGGACCAACAGTCTATACAACTGAAGTTGTAAAATATGCTGGATACAAAAGTGTCTTTTATGCGAATCATGTGAAAATCAAATTAAGTGATATAAGTCAAAATTGGTGGCATAAGAATTTTCACAAAGACCTATGATTGATTATGAGAAAACGTATTCTCCAGTGGTGGATGCATTGACTTTCCAATATCTTATTAGTCTGGTAATATATAAAAGAGAATTGACATGCGTCTTAGGAAAGTTACGTATCACTTGATACTAAGTCATATAAAATAAGTTCTCTAGAATATTATGATTATTATATAAATTCAGATCTGAATACATATACGTGTTGTATATGTTATTGCATTGAATATAACTGGAACTCCCCATGAGTATCCTAAAGCATTTGAGTGCTTAAGAGGTTAATTGAAACACCTTATAGATGTAATTATAGTGCACCAATACTCCAATAAACATACATAGAAAATGTGTACCTGGTTATTATGAAATCTCAATGTACACAGTGTACAAACATGGTACAATATGGATTTTGGAGATAAAAGCAAGTGTTCTTGATATTTTTGCATATGATACAGATATCTATGTGTTAAAAGGGCAAGTTTATATAGCAAAACTTCTAAAAGTGAAAGCACATGCATATTTGGATAAGATGGAAAGAATTCCCTCATGGATTGATAATCCTAGAAGAATTAATGATGTCAAAACCACAAGAACATATTATATGAAGTTGACAAAATACGTATGGACTAAAATAGTTGGGTCGAGTATTGTACAACTCGAGATATTCGCATAAAGAGGGATATAAGTTTGATTAAATTAGTTATGTTCTATGAACATTCTACTTTTAAAAGTTCACTATAATCGCAATTTACAGTAATGATGTCTAGGCATCATTGAGAGAAATTGTCGAGCTTTTAGAGGGAGAATTTTTGAATGACCTTGTCACGGTCTAATTATTACTCGAACTGCAGTTCGAGTATATATGTAATTATATTTTACTAATCCCTTAAGTACATCCAGAAGATGATGTTTGGATATTTTAGTATGGACATAGTTGAACCTTAAAGTATGTTAAAGGTTGTTAAGTCATTTGTTATAAGAAATGCATTTTATCATCTCCTACCAAATTAGAGATTCTCATTCTAGAAGTACCATCGTTAAATGCATAAGTGCATTAATATTTTTTGCTAGCTATGTATGGTTATAATATCTTTCACTTGACCATATTGTCATGATATAACCTTTGTCAAGCAAAGAGACATTGGAATGAGTTCAAAGAAATATTTCAGGTGTAAACGATATTTGATTATATTTTACTAACCCATGAAAACAAGTTTGGTTAGCCTTGTAGATGCAGTAATGTAACAAAACACAACATTGCTCAACATAAAGGATTGCACATTAAGGAATCAAGCGACAAATCATTGGCTACAAAAGCTTTATTCGACTTTCAAGGAAGATGGACACACGTAACTTAAAGGCTACATGTTAAAATGAGAGGGAGACTTATTCAAGTTGCACTCTTTTTTCCTTAACTAAGTTTTGTCCTATTGGGTTTTTTAGTAAGATTTTTAATGAGGCAGCACACTTGATACAAAAGTATCAGGGGGAGAAAATACGCGTTGCACTCTTTTTCCCTTGGCTATGGTTTTATCCCAATGGGTTTTCCTAGCAAGGTTTTTAACGAGGCAGCATATATCACCAAGCGTATTAAAAGAATAATATGTTATTTTACATAATCATGTGGATAGTCAAGGGGGAGTGTTATGAATGAGTTATAATATTGTAACTTTCCACATGCTTAACTCCCACCCCTTTAATGTATTTGTATTAATGTCAAGCCCTATAAGTACTAGCTATTGTATTTGTATGAGATATCAATAAGATTTTACATTCCCTCATTCTTTTATTCTTTTCCTTATATTGCTATTAGTTTAAGTTGTTTTACAATAGTTTGGTTATTTTTAATCAATTATGATGCTTTTTTAAACATGTTAGAATTGAGATGTTAAAATCAAACCCATGGATATTTACCAACAGAATCCAAACGACCCAGAATGCAACTAAATTTAGCCAAAGGGCAAAAAATGCAAACATATTTTAACTAAAATGGTTAAATATGCAAGTTAAAATTTTAGAATCTTTTTTTTTTTTTTGGATAACTTGGCTTTATAAGAGGATTGTTCTCTCAACTTTCTTTTTCGAACCAATGTGGGACAACAAGAAACTGAATATGGTGCATGTCAATAGTGGTGGATTCAGAAATATTTTTTGGGTTTCTTTTGATAGACTCTCACTGATTTTTTTTCCAAACCAAAAAGATTTCCGAAAACCCCTAAAACATCCCTAGATCCGCCCCTTCATATGTAACTATTTTTGTTAATCCACAAACAAAGATGTGGATTGTTTCACGTGCTTCAAAATTTTTTTTTGCTTTTTATAACCATATAATGCATTTTCATCATAAGATAACGGTCCAATGAAGACGTGAATGCCAACTCTTTTCCTTAGTACATCCTAATGAATTGGAATATCATATGACGAAGTATAGCGGTGAAACATGTTGTTAACTTGCTTACCATTCATATGTGTACGAGAGGTAACAAAAATGAAGATGCTAATGATGAACACTATTAAAAACATGTGTGTGTATAATAATTCGAGCCGGCTCGGGAGGCTCGGCTCGTTTACAAATTGAGCCGAGCCGGTTTGTTTAAAACCGAGCTTTTTTTCGAATGAGCCGCGAGCTGCAAGTTTTTTGAACACAAGAGAAGGTGTTCGGCAGCTTTAATAATACTTCAAAATGAACTAAAACTTTCATGAGAACCTATGTTTTGTAATAAATCTATTATAACATGCTTTTAATTATTTTTTCTTGTTATATATCTATAAACATTTAAGATCCTGGACCTCAATACCATTAAAAAACTACGTGGCGTCTATTATAAGTTATAACGTCAACCGGACATTAACCAAATGTGAATGTGAATTACTAACACAATTCCAATCTTTATTTAGATAACATTTTTAGTTTACCGTAACACATTAATTTATAAAATTTGTTATTCATCAAATTAAAGTACGTACATAGAAGACATATATATTTTATATTTTTCCAACTCATTGGATTTTTTTTAATTAATCAATATATTAAAGGTAGTTAGAATCTGATATTGGGTTTCGTATTATTCGGTAAGTTGTTACATGTATACTCACCCTTTTAATTTCTTTCGTCGCCATCAAAATTTATTAGGGTTTCGCAGATACCATGGGTTTCTTTAGTCCCCATTTCTCATTAGGGTTTGTCATCAGTTCGGCAGTTCCATGGATAGTCGCGATCGCAAACACAAGAAGAGTCGGTACTTATTTTATTATATTATTCCAATGCTTGTTTGTGTTCGTGTTCATGTTTGAATGATTTGACATTATTTTTTCTGTGAGTATGCCTTTGGGATTCGATAGCAATTTCAAAATGACTCAAGATGTAACGCTTCGCATTTCTAAACTTTCCTTATTCAAAAAGTGTAGTTGTATCTCTATTTTAGGAAACTTGTATCGTATCCTTGTATTCTTCATTTTCAACCCTTGTACTATGAGATTATGATCATAATGAAAACTTTTTTGATATTTACACACGTTACATACTTAAATCATACATTACAAACTTGAATACGTGATTGTATGCAAGAAACTCACACTCGAATGCTTGAATACTCAGTTTTATGAGCAAATTATACATGTACATCATTCTTGCATGCTTAAAATACTCCAAATCGACTAAAATACGCGAAAACGGACCAAAACAAACCCACCCGTGCGAATTAAGCCCACTTCGCAGGAAGTGTACCCACTTCGTATGAAGTGAGCTGGCAGTCCTCGTTTTCTTATAAATATCCGCGTCACTCCACTCCTAAACCCTTTGCTCACTCTGCAAACACTCTCAACCTTGTTGAATTCTCTCCCAACGATCAGTTTCGTATCAGAAGGTTTCTAGACCTTCTAACTCACTTTCTTTACTAACTTTTAACGATTTCCCTTACTCTTTTTCTTTTATTTCAACTGCATGCATCTTCAAATGTTGAATACCACCAGGCTTGTCATCCTTAATATGATTAAACTTGTGTTGGTAGTAGTGTGAACACCAGAAGTCTTGACTTCCGAATTAGTTCCACCACCTTGTTTGTCCATTGCATGTCATTCAAGTGGTTTGCTAGCATCAAAGTAACCTAACCTCGTCTAGCCTCCGACACTTAGTTAACTCTTTCCATGTCGGGAATGACTCACCTGGGTTAATCTTACTTGGGGACTTGTGTAGCTAAATTTACATTTCTGTTATTCATGACCAACCGGGTTGTTACAACCTTGTGCTTTGGTGAATCATATAATGAGGTTCACGCACCCCTATGCTTGATTTCTATGACTAATTAGACTACAGAACATAAGTTATACGTAACCTTGTACTTTCTTAACAAACTAGTCTGGACATAATATAATCACACTCTGATTGAGTGTTATGACTTTAGACTGTTCTGTCTCATTGTCAGTTTCCCCGTTCACAGAAATCAGTGTCGAAACGGGTGCAAGACGAGCTAAAACGTTCCAGAACTGTCACTTCACACCAAGTGGATAGTCACTTCGTATGCTAGTAACACACCGCCTGTATTCGGGAGGTCATGTTAAGTAAACAAAACGGTCTAGTCATTGCTATGATTAGATTACGCTTGCGGTAAACTTTGGGTTGACACGTATAGCGCATGCGAGTTCTGCCATGTTAGTTTAAAGTTAACATTATTGCATGAGGATTCGTTTAAACTTTATACTATGCTATTATTCAAACTTGTATACTCGCCAATGCCTTGCGTGTTGAACTATACTTTAACATGTATTGCAGGTTGATGATGGTGTTATGGATGCATGGAAATTAGTATAGAGACTTAGAAACCCACTTTTAAATTTTGACTTATGTTGTGACGTTCTTTCATCCTATTGTTGTATTTTGAATTCAAATGTTGTAATTTGCTTCCAAGCCTTGTACTTGAATTTTAGAAATGAAATGAATTATTGTTGCTTAATTATTTGTCACAAGTTTAGCCTTTTGAAGTCTCGAGCAATCTAATTACGCCCACCCCGATGATTCCGCCATCGGTTGGGGTGTGACACAGGAATTCAAGAAGCATCAATTGAGCATTAGAAACTTGCCCAAAGAAATGATTTTCACATTCAGATCTTGATCTAGTACGCATGACACCTGACATTGGCTCATCACGATAAAAAGTAGGAATCCACATGTCTCTAATTCGGTAAATGTCACAAAGTCAATCATAGTTAAAGATATTAAAGTCAAACATAAGTAGCTCCCATCCTTTCTCAAACTAGTTGAAAGAAATAGAATCAGTCTATACAATATTACAAATCCGTTGTTTAAAATCATCATTGTTGCATAATGCATAGCCAGCTTAAAAAAACAAAAAAAATGTTATATAAAGTATACAGTCATGCTTATAACCACGTAATGCTTTTAACCTTGAAGTGTAATCACGCAATAAACATAAAAACAACCTTATTAACAACTTTCTTCATAATGTGCCATATGCACAATCTATGCCCGCTATTAAGGAAAACTGAAGCAATAGCTTGTTTTACACCCGCATCTTGATTAGTAATAACAATCGGCGGTTCTTTGCCAAAACACTTATTGAAACAATCTAATAACCATGAATATGATCTACTTGCCTCTAATCTCAATAAACCAACTCCAAGAGTAACATTCCGAAAGTGATTGTCAATCCCAGTAAATGGAACAAATACCATTTTATATTAGAAAAAACACAACACATTGCTTAAAAAAAATCAATAGCAAGAAAATAATTATGTAGTATACATATAATTACGTAATGACATATGTGTTTAAGTTGTAAGTTGCATCAAATTACACAACATCACCAAAAACTTTGAAATTCCTTTTAGATTGCTCATCAGCCCAAAAAAGTCCAGTTAACTGTCGTTGAGTATCAATAGTGTTTTGGTCAAAAATCACACAAGGATAATGCAACCAAACTCTCTGTTACGGGGTATGATGCTTGGTTAATTGTATGAACAACAATTATATGAAATCAACGATGAACACCGAGATTTATACGAGGAAAAAGCCCTTGATCTTTAGAAGATCTCCGACATAAAAAAACCTCGGGTGATGGATGTTTTGGTCAAAAATCACACAAGGATAATGCAACCAAACTCTTTGTAAACGGGGAATGATGCTTGGTATGATGAACAAAGATAAGGATCACTACAATGAAAATTGCACAAGTGACACAAGGATTTATACGAGGAAAAAGCCCTTGATCAATGAATGATCTCCGGCATAAAAAACCTCGGGTGATGGAAACTACCGATCACCAAACTTCAATATAACAAACAATGTTTACAACTTCGGATGGTAACGAGCTAGGTACAAGGATCACTATAGTATCGTATGCTAAAGCGTGTGAGAAATGTGTTGTTCCTTCCGAATGTTCAAGAGTGCCATTTATACAAGTGTGTGTGGTTCTATTTTAGGCAAATCACCTAACTACTAGCTCGTTACCCCTTTAGAAATAGAAGTAAATTTAGCCTAAATAATCGCCCTTGAATTGTGCTGAGTTTCCATATTATCCATAACGTCCATCTTTGATTATGCATGTGCGAAATTAGCGTGACAGATTCCTTGTTTACGTTGCTAAGATCAGGTCCAACTCGTAATTCCTGCAAAACAACATTAAATTCAAAGAGAACAATCGTTAGTATGAGGATCCTTAGGATGATCCGTGATCCTGATCCTGGAGCTTTTCTGAGGATCACTATCTGCCAAAGAAACAAGGATCACTTGTTAGGATATCATGTAAGGATCATAGGTCATAAAAATCCTGCCCTAACAATTGCCCCCAAAATATAAGGAGTATTTATCTAATATAAACAAGTTATATTTTGCCGAATCTTATCTATAACTAACTCAACGGATATATAGCCGTTAAGAATGAACTATCCGTTGCGATCTGACGTCATGGAGATGACAGCCCTGCACAAATCATCATTATAAATAGAAATAGGGATAGGATCGTTTGCATTTAAATTCAAGAACTCTTTCCTTTATAACCGCGATCCGAGGATTGAACAGGTATTCCCCTTCTCCTTCTCTTTTGCTTACTCTGTTTTTCTTTCTTTTTCCATTGTCTTGCAAAAAATGTTGCTCCGGAACTCTCCCTGTAAGGATCCTAAGAAGAGCAGCCCCTTGAAGGGTCAAGGGATCATCAAGGATTCCCCCACCGAGAGGTGTTGCTTCACCGACCCTCAAATCGATAAAATCCGTTGTTGTTTCCCGGCGGAAACCCTTTTCAAGTCTTTTAGTCCTACCGCTTTGAGTGATCACATCTCAGAGACTTGGGTAGCCTTTCCGGTCACTCCTTTCATGATAGGATACTCATATCCTTTTCCTCAGTTTACCCAATCCTTTTTCTCCCTTACCGGCATCTGTTACATCCAGGCTATGGCGATGATCTGGGGGGTGTTATACACCCTTGAAAGGATCATTGAACAAGAAGGGATTGACCTTGGCATGGCGGAGTTGGCTGAAATGTATGATCTCACCACTTTTGGATCCCACCGATATTTGTTCAAGCGGAAAGCTGGAGAGGATCACCCTGTTTTCAAAGTTACCAAAAATGATGTGAACTGGAAGCGGCGGTTCTTTTTTGTAAGGAGAGATACCATCCCTAACGGGAAGGATTTGCCCAAGGAGTGGGCTACCCATGGTAGGATCCTAGAGGGATCACCACAGAACTTATTCCTCAGGATAAGGATCACTGATATTCTCTTGTTTATTGTGCAGCTATATCCGTTTCACATCTGAAGTTGACACCTGCTGCAAAAGAGAGACTCTTGGCCTTTAAGAAGCTTGATCCGGAGATAAGAACTTTCCAGGTTGCCACTCAGGATTCTCAAGAAGTATCCTCTGCTTCTGTCACAATGTCAAGTAAGTATCCTCATTTAAAAAGTAATTCTATGTAGGATTTTCAAGTTTAATTAGAATACTTATCTTATTTTGGTTGTGTAGGTGCTGGAAAATCCTCTAAGTCTGCTTCAAAATTTGGCATCGATGATCTTACAAATGTCAAATCCTCAAGGAAGAAGACTCATGCTGCTAGCCCAACTGCTTTAGCCCCTAAAGCACCTATTAGGGGTAAAGGAAAGAAGAGAAAGGCCTCTGAGGATTTACAAGGTCTGCCCCTGCTCCGCCAACAGTTTCTGGATTACTTCAACGAGGTAAGGATCACTGCCCCTGTTTGTGTATCCTGACAGTTTTGAGGATCACTTGTTTCTGATGTTATGCCTTGTCTTCCTTGCAGAAATTTGTTGAGATAGAGACGTATGTTGGCCACGTCGAGGATCAAGACTGCCAGATTGCTGACCTCCAACAAATTGGTGTGCTGAAGGATCTTAAGATAGCTGATCTTGAGAAGGAGCTCTGGGCCACCAAGGATGATGCTGCTAGGATGCTGATCAATTTTGATTATGAGAAGCATGAGATCACCCAGGATGCCAAGGTCTCTGCTGCAATAACCATGTATAAGATCCAGCTGCAGATGGCTATGGAGGCTCAGGATCCTGCCTTCGACAAGAGCACATGGGATGTAGAGGGTTGGAAGGCGAGGCTGGCAGAGTTGGAGGATGATGATGAAGCTGAGGAGATCCTGATGCTTGAGGGTGGAGGCGCTGGCAAGGATCATGCTGGAGAGGCAAGCGGAGCTGGTGGTGATGGTGCAGCGAAGGGTTGAGCTGCAGGGTTGGGCGATGAAGGAAATTTCTAGACATAGCCGGAGCCCAATTTTTTGTTTGGTGGTTGTTGATGTTTTTTTTTAAAACAATTATGGTCTGTATTTGAACAATAGTTTAGGGTTGAGGATCTAGGATCCTGTGAACAATAGGTAGGATTACAAATGGTGGAGGGATCCTCTGTTTGGGGGATGAAGCCATTGTGATCCTGCCGCCTTTAATTTCCGGCACTTGCTATGACCGCATGAACAATGGACACCCTTTGCCAACCCATGTGGACGGGCCACTTTGCTGGTAGAAACGTGGGTTGGCAATTTTGACAACTTTGAAGGGTTTAAACTTTTGTTAATAAAATAACTCTAATCTTTTTGGCTTATCTTGTGTTGTTATCCTTGCTTATCCTTTTAATTTCCAATTGTTTTGATATATATTTGTCTGAGTAAGAAAAGTTAAGCAAATTATGTTTAAGAAATTTAGGATATGATCCAGGACCAAATATCCTATAGTCGAAAACTTCCAAAAAGTAGTTAATTTTAAGGATCATAGGTTCAATTGTCAAGGTCTAAGGGTTATTCAAATGAATAATGAATGAAATTAAAAATAGTTAAGGATCATACCTGAGGACCCAAGTTAGGATCCTAACCTTTAATCAGGATAACCATAAGTAAAACTTTAATGGATAATAAGGATTGAGGATCCTTAATTGTTTAACTTCGAAAACCTGAAAAATATAATATAACTTGGGACTAAGCCAATATAAAGGATAAGTTAGTAACTGGGGAAAAGCCCAAAGGATAACTGGGGACAAGCCCGAAGGGTAACTGGGGACAAGCCCAAGGATCGTATGTAAACTGGAGTATGGCCCTCACTGGCGACTATCCAAACTTAGTGACATGAAAATGCCAAAACCTTAGCTAACGTGAAAACGTTAGAAACCTTAGGAACGGATGTATGGTACGTCTACCATTATACGTAGGATCCTAGGTATAGCCAGTACGATGGGGTTATCAGCCCCTAAAGCGAGTACTGGTCCCAAAGACGTGAACTATACCCAGGATCATCGTGCGCTACAGGCGAAAACTGGGGACAAGCCCAAGGATAACTGGGGACAAGCCCAAATAACTGGGGTTGAACCTAAGGATATGAGTTGCTTCTGAATATTGTCGACATTATGCTAAGGATACCTGGACTTATCAGAACTCAAAATCTCGTGAGAGAAGGATGAAGGATACATGATCCTTATCCTTAAATAAGAAAATATGTAAATAAGAGTTCTAGCTTAGGACATTACCAGAGTAAGGATCATTGATGCTTCAGGGATCCTTGAAGGATACTTCCAATGTAAGGATCACTCATGCCAGAAGGATCCTGCTTACATGAAATATTTTTTCAAGTGGACAGCATTCCAGGCTCTTGGTAACAGATTACCTTCCATGGTAAGCAATCTATATGCCCCCTTTCCTGCTTCGGCTTCGATCAAATAAGGGCCTTCCCATTTTGGTGCCAATTTCCCATCAGCAGGATTGGTGGCATTTTGGAATGCTTTTCTCAATACCATATCCCCAACTTGGAATTTCCTTATCCTAACGTTTTTGTTGTAAGCACCAGCCATTCTTTGTTGGTAGCTAGCCATCCTTATCCTAGCCAGATCCCTGATTTCTTCAATAGTATCCAAGTCTTGAGCCAGGTTTGCATCATTCTCCTCAGGATCACGGGTACTTGTTCTAGCAGTTGGAACCACCATTTCTGTTGGGATCACTGATTCTGCCCCAAATACCAAAGAGAAGGGTGTTTGACCAGTAGCATTCTTAGGAGTTGTCCTATCAGCCCAAAGCACATAAGGCAATTCCTCTGCCCATTTCCCCTTCTTGGATCCAAGTTTCTTCTTCAGATTGTTGATGATGATCTTGTTGGATGATTCTGCTTGACCATTAGCTTGTGGGTGGACTGGTGTTGATGTTATCATCTTAATCCCCCAACTGTCACAAAAGTTAGTAGTCTTGCTCCCAATAAATTGGGAACCATTATCACATACAATTTCAGAAGGAATGCCAAATCTAGTTATAATATTTCTCTTAATAAAGGATATAACTTCCTTCTCTCTGACTTGGGCAAGAGCTTCAGCCTCTATCCACTTGGAGAAGTAGTCAGTCATAGCAAGCATGAATACTTTTCCACCAGGTGCCTTAGGGAGCTTGCCAACTATATCCATCCCCCATCTCATGAATGGCCAAGAGGATGGTATAGGATGTAGAAATTCAGCCGGCTGATGAAGGATATTGCTGTGTCTTTGACAAGGATCACACTTCTTAGCATACTCCACAGCATCCCTTTTCATAGTTGGCCAGTAGTATCCTGTCCTTAAGATCCTTGAGAACAATGCCCTGCCCCCGGTGTGGTTTCCACAATCTCCTTCATGGAAGTCTTTTAACACTTCTTGAACTTCAGGATCCTCGATACATCTTAAATATGGTCCTGCAAGAGATCGCTTATATAGCATATTATTTAAGATTGTGAATTGAGATACCTTAATCCTGAAAGCCCTAGGATTTTCTCCCCTAGGAATCTCCCCGTGTTGTAAGTATCTCATGATTGGTGAGATCCATGATCCTGAACAAGATTGAGTATCCTCACTAGGGATCATTGCAGTATCTTCTTGTATTTCCATGGCCACCTGATTTTCAATAGCAGGAGCTTGGATATGGATGATGGGGATACTTATATCCTCTGGGATCTTCAAAGATGATCCTAGATTGGCCAATGCATCAGCTTCTGTATTTTCCTCCCTTGGTACCTGTGTCAAACTGAAGGAAACAAAGGAGAGTGCCAATTCTTTGACTATCTCTAAATATTTGGTTAGTTTTTCACCTTTGACAGCATAGGATCCATTAAAGTGATTAGTGATTAACAATGAATCCACGTATACCTCAAGATACCTGATCCCCATATGCTTAGCAATTTGCAAACCAGCGATTAAGGCTTCATATTCAGCCTCATTATTAGTGGCTTGGAACTCACAAGCTATGGAATGGGGTATTATGTCCCCCTGTGGCGATTTTAGTAGTATACCAAGCCCCGTGCCTTTAACATTTGAGGATCCGTCAGTATGTAGTATCCAAGGATCCTTGGTTTCATCCAGCTGCTGGACTTCCAATTCGGCTTCCTTTTGTAAATCACTACTGAAATCAGCCACAAAGTCTGCTAATGCTTGGGATTTGATGGCTGTTCTAGGCTCATATCTTATATCATGGGCACTAAGCTTTACTGCCCACTTAGCCATTCTTCCGGACATCTCTGGTTTCCTGAGGACATTCTTAATTGGAAAATTAGTTCTAACAACAATAACATGGGTTTCAAAATAATGTCTTAGTTTAGTAGATGCCATAATCAGTGCAAGAATAAGTTTTTCAAGGTGTGAATACCTGGATTCAGCATCAAGTAAACTCTTACTTACATAATAGACAGGATATTGTGTACCTTCATGATCCTTAACAAGGACTGCACTTACTGCTTTTGAGGATACCGCAAGGTATAAGGATAACACATCTCCTTTTTCTGGTTTCATCAATGCTGGGGCTGAGGACATGTATTCTTTTAGGGCTTGTAAAGTATTCTCATGCTTTTCAGTCCATTCGAATTTCTTGTTCTTTCTTAGGATATCATAGAATTCTTTACACTTTTCTGAGGATTTGGATATGAATCTGTTTAGAGCTGCTATCCTGCCTGTTAGCCTTTGCACATCCTTAGCGTTGGCAGGGGATTTGATATTCACCAATGCTTTGATTTGTTCTGGGCTTGCTTCAATGCCCCTCTGGGTTACCATATATCCTAAGAATTTACCTGCTTTAACACCAAAGTGACATTTTGAAGGATTAAGCTTCATGTTATAATTATCAAGGATATCAAATGCTTCCTCCAAGTCCCTCAGGTGATCCTCAGCTTTTTTGGATTTCACCACCATATCGTCTATGTACACTTCCATAGTTTGTCCAATTTGATCCTTGAACATCATATTCACCAGCCTTTGATATGTTGCACCTGCATTTCTTAATCCAAATGGCATAGCAATATAACAATATAAACCGGTTGGGGTCATAAAAGCCGTATCCTCTTGGTCATATGGTTCCATCTGAATTTGTTGGAATCCAGATGATGCATCCATAAAGGTTAACAGTTCATGACCCGCTGTTGCATCCACCATGGAGTCAATGTGGGGTAATGGGAAAGGATCCTTGGGACATGCCTTATTCAAATCGGTGAAATCGACACATACCCTCCACTTTCCATTTTTCTTTTGAACAACAACCACATTGGCCAGCCATTTTGGATATTTCACTTCTCTAATCATACCTGCTCGTAGTAATCTTTCTACCTCTTCCTGGATAATGGCATTTCTTTCTGGTGCAAACTTCCTCCTTTTTTGATGGATTGGTTTAACTGACCTGTCAATGCCAAGTTTATGAGTGATAATATCCTTAGATATACCTGTCATATCCTCTTTTGAGGAAGGATACTATGTTTTCTTTCATTTTATCAAGGATCCCTGATCCGATGTAGATTTTAGATTCAGGATCATCAGGATCCAAGAGGATTTCGTTCACATCCTGCTCTCTTGCCTCCAAGACACCCCTTGGAGGATACTTTAATTGCTATTGCTCCCTTGATTTCGAGGCCGGTTTCATTGATGAGGTGTAACAATCCTTAGCCTCCTGTTGATCACTATCGATCTTGATTATTCCCCATGGGCTAGGAAGCTTCACACACTGATGGTAGGTGGACGGGACTGCCTTCATATCGTGTATCCAGGGCCAGCCAAGGATAACATTACAACAAGACAAATAGTCAATAACACAAAATTTTTGATAATTATGTAATACTTCCACATAAATTGGGAGTTTAATATCCCCCAGGGTTTTCTTAGTTTTGCCACTAAATCCTACAAGCACGGAGGATCTTGGTGTGATATCTGATTCAGGGATACCCATTTTCTTCAGAACATCAAGCTGGATAATGTTTACTGAGCTTCCTCCGTCAATAAGGATCCTGCGGACAAAGTGGTTAGAAATAAAGAGAGTAATAACTAAACTATCATGATGAGGATCCTGGATGTCAACTCGATCATCCTCATCAAAGGTTATCACTTTTCCTTCCAAGACACTTGATGTTCGAATAGGTCTTTCTCCGTTATCCATTTTAGCTCCCTTTGCATGCCTTTTAGTTGCTGAGAAGGATGTACCACAGATGTCTGATCCTCCAGAAATAAAGTTGATCACTTGTGCATCTGCCGGAGGAGCTGGAGCTTTTTCAGGGATCCTTTCAGGATCCTGAGTCCTCTGCTTTTTTCTTCCCAACAATTCTTTCAAATGCCCCTTGCTCAGCAGATATCCAATTTCCTTTCGTAATGCGATGCATTCCTCTGTCAAATGCCCAAAATCCTCATGGTATGCACACCACTTTGATTTATCTTTAGCTGTGGCTGGTTTGTCATTTTTTCTGGGCCATCTGGCTTTTTCTCCTAGATTCTGCATTGCAAGGATTAGTTCATGGTTATCAACGGAAAAACAGTATTCAGAAATTGGAGGATAATCTTCATCATCCTCTTCTTGGTCAACAGCATGCACGTTCTGGTTGTCAGTTCTGTTATAGGATTTGAATTTGTTGCTTTTGAAAGAGGATCCTTGCTTTTCTTGTTTTGAGGATCCTACTTGTCTCTCCTGGATCCTCTTGTCATCCTCTAGCCGGATGAACCTGAGTGCCTGAGTTCTTACTTCGTCTAGGTTCCTGCATGGTGTCATAACAAGATCATCATAGAACAATGAATCCTTAAGCAATCCCATCTTGAAGGCCTCAACAACTGTGGCCACATCCAAGTTAGGAATGTCCAAGGATTCTTTACTAAATTTGGTTATATAATCCCTTAATGATTCATTATGACCCTGAGTTATCCTATATAAATCACTAGTCAATCGTTCAAATTTTCTGCTACAAGAAAATTGATTATTGAATAAGTTAACTAAATTAGCAAACGAAGTAATAGAGTAAGGGGGAAGACTTAGCAGCCATTTAAGAGCTGATCTAGTAAGAGTGGATCCAAATCCCTTGCACAGGCATGCTTCCTTTAACCTTTCTAGAATAGGATTGATCTCCATCCTCTCCCTGTATTGTGCTATGTGTTCCTCAGGATCCGTCGTACCATCATACAACTTCATAGTAGGGATATGGAATCTTTTGGGTATCTCAGCATCACAAATTGGTGGTGCAAAACGAGATACCTTATGGCTTCCATCTGCAATCTCCGGGATAGGTTTGACTACCCCTGGAACACTTGATATCATATCCTTCAGTTTTTGTAGTTCTCTGGCCATAGCATGATTGATACCTGTATCCTGCATGAATCCATGGTTAGTGGTAAGAGAATTATTAAAAGTGTTACCTCCCATCAGGTTCAAGTTAGGAACATTGGATATGAATCCATATTGCTGGGATTCTGGGATGATGGAGGGACCAATGGAAGCGATGGTCTGCATCGGAATAAAATCTCCTTGATGGATATCTGGATTTCCTGTTTGCAAATTCTTCAAGGATCCTGGTATCTGAAGGGATCCCTGAACATGGGATGATCCTGGAACTAAGGAGGATCCTTGAACCTGGGATGATCCTGGAACGAAGGAGGATCCTTGAACCCGGGATGATCCTGGAACGAAGGAAGATCCTTGAACCTGGGATAATCCTGGAACGAAGGAGGATCCTGAGTTCATGAAGGATCCCATATGCTGAGTATAGGATCCTGCTGGTTGGAAATATGATCCTGATGCCTGAGTCACTGCTGCTGGGCCGAAATGCACTCCTCTTATTCCACCCATATGTTGAACGTCTGGGGCCTCTGATGGCTGAGAAGTAATCATCGGAGTATCAAAATTCAAAGATTTGGGCATCAGTGGGGAATGATCCTCTGCCGTTTTCTTTTGCCTTTTGAGATCTCCGATTTCTCTGAGGATCCTGTCATTAGTTTCATCCTGCTGCTGCATACGATCCCTCATCTGCAAAATCAAAGTAAAAATATCACTAGTACTGGGAGCAGAAGAAGTTAGAGCAGAAGAAGATGAAGGTTTAGAGAAGATAGGAGTTGGTCTCTTCTCAGCATTTTTCTGAGATCCAGTTGGTGGTGGAGGCAAAGGTGGAATGCCATTAGATGAATTGACTGCAGACGTCGCTGTGGAGGTATTCTTCAACGATGACGCCATGCAACACTCCGGAACGATCACCAACAGAAAAACTTTCTTATGAATGAAGCACCAATTGCCCCACGGTGGGCGCCAAACTGTTTTGGTCAAAAATCACACAAGGATAATGCAACCAAACTCTTTGTAAACGGGGAATGATGCTTGGTATGATGAACAAAGATAAGGATCACTACAATGAAAATTGCACAAGTGACACAAGGATTTATACGAGAAAAAAGCCCTTGATCAATGAATGATCTCCGGCATAAAAAACCTCGGGTGATGGAAACTACCGATCACCAAACTTCAATATAACAAACAATGTTTACAACTTCGGATGGTAACGAGCTAGGTACAAGGATCACTATAGTATCGTATGCTAAAGCGTGTGAGAAATGTGTTGTTCCTTCCGAATGTTCAAGAGTGCCATTTATACAAGTGTGTGTGGTTCTATTTTAGGCAAATCACCTAACTACTAGCTCGTTACCCCTTTAGAAATAGAAGTAAATTTAGCCTAAATAATCGCCCTTGAATTGTACTGAGTTTCCATATTATCCATAACGTCCATCTTTGATTATGCATGTGCGAAATTAGCGTGACAGATTCCTTGTTTACGTTGCTAAGATCAGGTCCAACTCGTAATTCCTGCAAAACAACATTAAATTCAAAAAGAACAATCGTTAGTATGAGGATCCTTAGGATGATCCGTGATCCTGATCCTGGAGCTCTTCTGAGGATCACTATCTGCCAAAGAAACAAGGATCACTTGTAAGGATATCATGTAAGGATCATAGGTCATAAAAATCCTGCCCTAACAATGGAAACTACCAATCACCAACTATATTGCAAAAACAGCAGTGATCCTTGTACAACTTCGGAAGAAAACAAGCTCAATACAATGAATTTCTAGTGTAAGTGTGTGTTTTTTGCTAAGTGTTTGCAGAGAATTCGTGTTTTTGTGTTGTTTGTGTGGTGTCTACGAATTGTGTCTTAATTGAGCTCATTTTCCCCTTAAAAGATAAGAAAAAAACAAGTAACTAACTTCCCGAAAAAGGTGGAAGTCACCCATGACCACCACTAACGGTTATTTCCTTATTATGCACGTGCCTAGGAAGCATATTCCACGAGATTCCCGCAAAGAAGTGGTCCACTTCGTCCATTATCTGCATTTACACATTAAAAATGTGACAATTGTAAGTTCTGTTAAGGATCCTGGATCCTCAGACGCGTGATCCTCAGACTCGTGATCCTCAGACCCATGATCCTCAGACTCTGGATCCTCAGACTATCTGCATCATCCATTAAGAATCCGTGATCCATGCCCAATCTCAGGATAGATGATCCTTAGCATAAAATTCATGCCCTAACAATTGCCCCCAATATGGCAGTTGTGATAAGGATTCACAGCTGTCATATTTCCGTTAGTAGTGGATTAGCCGCTGCTGCTAGTAAACAGTCGTTACACTGCCTGTCGTCCTTGATAAGTCCTTCTATAATCATCATTGCAAAATATAGAGTTAGAGATAACTCCTCAAGTGCCTTTACAGACAAGAAGATCCTTCTGTTTGTGGAGAATGAATCATTCTACATCGTACGCTATTAACCTTCCTGTTTTGGTCAAAAATCACACAAGGATAATGCAACCAAACTCTAAGTAAACGGGGAATGATGCTTGGTTTGTTGAAAAAGTAAAGGATCACTTTGATAAGAAATATGCAAATGACACAAGGATTTATACGAGGAAAAAGCCCTTGATCAATGAATGATCTCCGGCATAAAAAACCTCGGGTGATGGCAACTACCGATCACCAACTTCAATATATGAAAATATGGTTACAACTTCGGATGATAATGAGCTGAGTACAAGGATCACTATAGTTTCGAGTGTCTAAGCGTGTGAGAATTGTGTTGTGTGTTCTTCCGAATGGGGAAGAGTGTCTATATATACAAGTGTAGGTGACCTATTTTAGGTAAAAAGACTAATAATCAGCTCATTACCCCTTTAGAAATAAAAGCAAATCTAGCCTAAATTGTCGCCCTTAAATCATGCCAAGTTTCCATATCCTTTGCAACGTCCATCTCCGATTAAGCACATGCTATAATTGTAAAGACGCGTCCTTTGATTGTGATGCTAAGAGCGGATCCTGCTAGATGTTCCTGCAAAACAACATTTAATTCAATGAAGGTAACTGTTAGCATGAGGATCCTGGGATGGTCCATGATCCTGATCCTGAAGTCCTGCTGAGGATCACTATCTGCTAAAGAAACAAGGATCACTGGTTAGGATCACATGTAAGGATCATGTAACACAAAAATCCAGCCCTAACAATTGCCCCCAAAATATAAGGAGTTTATTGTAAATTAACGAGTTATATTTTGCTTTGATCTTATCTGCAACGGGCGACTCGGATAACTAGCCGTTATAACCGGACTAGCCGTTGCAACCTTTACGTCACTGAAGTGACATCCCTGCAAATCATGATTATAAATAGGAGATAGGGTTAGGATCAATCTGCATTTAAATTCAAGATATACTCCCTTTATAATCTCTACCGAAGATCGATCAGGTATTCTCTTCTCTTCTCTTTCTTCCTTCTCTTGCTCTATTTTTCTGCTCCCCTATTTTTATTCTGCCATGAGTATGTTGCTCCGAAATTCCCCTCACAAGGATCACAAGAAGATCAGTCCCCTGAAAAGCCAAGGGATCATTAAAGACTCTCCTACCGAGAGATGCTGCTTCACCGATGCTCATGTTGATAGGATCCGTCACTGTTTTCCGGCGGATGCTATCTTCAAGTCATTCACTTCCACCGCTTTAAGCGATTTTGTTTCCGACACCTGGGTGGCCTTTCCTGCAACTCCGTTTACCCTAGGATATTCGTATCCTTTTCCAGCCTTCACCCAATCCTTCTTTTCCTTGACCGGCATATCTTATATCCAAGCCATGCCGATGATCTGGAGGGTTTTGTATACCTTCGAGAGGATCATCGAGCAGGAGGGGATTGACTTAGGGATGGCAAAGCTGGCTGAGCTTTATGATCTTACCACGTTTGGTTCCTATCGATATTTGCTGAAACGGAAAGCTGGGGAGGATCACCCTGTTTTTAAGGTCACCAAAAATGATACCAACTGGAAGCGACGATTCTTCTTTGTTAGGAGGGATACCATCCCTAACGGGAAGGATCTGCCCAAGGAGTGGGCTACTCATGGTAGGATAGAGGATCCTAGAAGGATCACCATCAGACTTGTTTCTTATGATGAAGATCACTAATGTTTCCTTTGTCTTTTGTGTTTTTTCAGCTATATCCGTTGCTCATCTCAAGTTAACTCCTGCTGCAAGAGAGAGAGTTTTAGCTTTCAAAAAGCTTGATCCTGAGACCAGAAGTTTTCAAGTCACCATCCAAGATTCACAAGAAGTATCCTCCGCATCTGCCACAATGTCAAGTAAGTATCCTTATCAAAAAGTAAGTTCTATGCAAGACTGTTAAATTAGTTAGGAAACTTATCTTGTTTTGATTGTGTAGGCGCTGGGAAATCTGCTAAGTCTGCCAAGTCTGCCTCCAAGTTTGGGATTGATGATCTTGCCAATGTCAAGTCTTCAAGAAAGAAGACTTCTGTTGCCAGTCCCTCTGCTTCGGCCCCTAAAGCACCTGTTAGGGGTAAGGGAAAGAAGAGAAAGACTTCTGAGGATCTCCAAGGATTTCCCCTGCTCCGCCAGCAGTTTCTTGATTATGTTAATGAAGTAAGGATCATTGCCCCTGTTGGCTATCCTACTTGAGTATTCTGTCTGTGTATTCTGTTTCTTTGAGGATCACCTGGTCCTGATCCTACCTTTTTCCTTTTTGCAGAAACTTGCTGAAGTAGAGACCTACCTTGGCCATGTCGAGGATCAGGAAAGCCAAATCGCCGACCTTCAACAAATGGGCGTGTTGAAGGATCTTAAGATAGCTGATCTTGAGAAGGAGCTCCGGGCTACAAAGGATGAGGCTGCTCAAATGCTGATCAACATGGATGGCGAAAAGCAGGAGATCACCCAGGATGCCAAGGTCTCTGCCGCGATTGCTATGTATAAGATACAACTGCAGATGGCTGCGGAGGCTCAGGATCCTGCCTTCGACAAGAGCTCATGGGATGTGGAGGGTTGGAAGGCAAGGCTGGCGGAACTGGAGGACGATGATGAAGCTGAGGATATCCCTATGCTTGAAGGTGGTGATGCTGGCAAGGATCAAGGTGGGGAAGCTAGTGGTGATGGAGCAGCAAAGGTTTGAGCTGCTGGATTGGGCGATGATGGATATTTGTGACTAGGCCGGAGCCCATTTTTTTTAGGTTTGGAAGTGGTTTTTGTGGTTGTTGATGTTTGAAACAATTTATGGTCTGTAACTTAAACAATAGTTTTTAGGGTTAAGGATCCTGGATCCTTTGGACAATAGGTAGGATCGCAAATGGTGGAGGGATCCTCTGTTTGGGGGATGAAGCCTTTGTGATCCTGCCGCCTTTAATTTCCTGCACCTGCTAAGACCGCATAGACAATGGACACCCTTTGCCAACCCATGTGGACGGGCCACGTTTTGCTGGTAGAAATGTGGGTTGGCAATTTTGACAACTTTTTGAAAGGGTTTAAGATCCTTTTGTTAATAATATAACTTTAATCTTTCTGGCTTATCTCGTGTTGTTATCCCTTATTTATCCTCTTTATTTTCCAGTTGTTTTAGAAATATATTTGTTAGAGTAACAAGAGTTGAGCAAACCATGTTTAATAAATTTAGGATATGATCCTAGATCAAATATCCTGACACTGAAGATTTTTGAAGCAATCAATTTCAAGGATCATAGGTTTAGTTGTCAAAGTGTAAGGGTTGTTCAGTATAATCAAAATAGTCAAGGATCGTACCTGAGGATCCAAGTTAGGATCCTAACCTTTAATCAAGATAACTGTTTTGGTCAAAAATCACACAAGGATAATGTAACCAAACTTTATGAAAACGGGGTATGATGCTTGGTTAATTATGAAAGTAAAGGATCACTTCTGTGATAAAGATGCAAAGACACAATGATTTATACGAGGAAAAAGCCCTTGATCAATGAATGATCTCCGGCATAAAAAACCTCGGGTGATGGCAACTACCGATCACCAACTTCAATATAACAAAAATATGATTACAACTTTGGATGATAATGAGCTGAGTACAAGGATCACTATTGCTTTTGGTGTCTAAGTGTGTGAGAGTTGCGTTGTATGTCGTGTCTGTTCTTCCGAATGAGGAAGAGTGGTATTTATACAAGTGTAGGTGACTTATTTTAGGTAAAAGGACTAATTATCAGCTCATTACCCCTTTAGAAATAAAGACAATCTAGCCTAAATTGCTGCCCATGAATCAAGCCATGTTTCCATATCCTGTGCAACGTCTTTCTTCAATTAAGCTCTTGCCATAATTGTGAAGACGCGTCCCTGGATCATGATGCCTAGAGCATATCCTGCTAGATATTCCTGCAAAAATAACATTGCATTAAGCGAAGATGATCGTTAGTATGAGGATCCTATAATGTCCCATGATCCTGATCCTGAAGTCCTCCTGAGGATCACTGTCTGCCAAAGAAACAAGGATCACTGGTTAGGATCACGTGTAAGGATCACCTATAATAAAAATCCAGCCCTAACAATTGCCCCCAAAATATAAGGAGTTAATTGTAAATAGACGAGTTATATTTTGTTTTGATCTTATCTCCAACGGGCAACTCCGAGTAACTAGCCGTTAATGTTGAACTAGCCGTTACGATCATTACGTCATAGATGTGACAATCCCTGCAAATCATGATTATAAATAGGAGATAGGGTTAGGATCAGTTTGTATTTAAATTCAAGATACACTCCCTTTATATTCTGCACCGAAGATTGATCAGGTATTCTTCTCTTTCTCTCTTTCTTTGCTCTGTTTTCTGCTCCTACTCTGTTTCCATCTCGTCACAAACATGTTGCTCCGGAATTCTCCACACAAGGATCCCAAGAAGGATAGCCCCTTAAAAAGCCAGGGGATTATCAAGGATTCTCCTACGGAGAGGTGTTGCTTTACTGATGTTCACATAGACAGAATTCGTCATTGCTTTCCGGCGAATGCTGTTTTCAAGTCCTTCACACCTATCGCTCTGAGTGACTCTGTTTCGGATACCTGGGTGGCTTTTCCTGCTACTCCATTCACCATAGGGTATTCATATCCTTTTCCATCCTTCACCCAATCCTTCTTTTCTTTAACCGGCATCTCTTATATCCAAGCTATGCCGATGATCTGGAGGGTTCTGTATACCTTCGAGAGGATCATTGAGCAGAAAGGGATTGATCTGGGGATGACGGAGTTGGCCGAGCTTCACGATTTTACCACTTTTGGTTCTTACCGGTATCTGCTGAAACGGAAAGCCGGGGAGGATCACCCTGTCTTCAAGGTCACCAAGAATGATACAAACTGGAAGCGTCGTTTTTTTCTTTGTGAGAAGGGATTCCATCTCAGATGGGAAGGATCTGCCCAAAGAATGGGCCACTCATGGTAGGATAGAGGATCCTCGAAGGATCACTATCAGCCTTGTCTCATATGATGAGGATCACTAATGTCTTTTTCTTTTTCTTTTATGTAGCTATTTCCGTTGCTCACTTAAAGTTGACCCCTGCTGCAAGAGAAAGAGTGTTGGCTTTTAAAAAGCTTGGTCCTGAAGTTAGAAGTTTCCAAGTCACCGTCCAAGATTCTCAAGAGATATCCTCTGCATCTGCCACAATGTCAAGTAAGTATCCTCATAGAAAGTAAGTTTTATGTAAGAGTATTTAATTTAATAAGGGAACTTATCTTGTTTTTGAATTGTGTAGGTGCTGGAAAATCTGCCAGGTCTGTTAAATCTGCCTCCAAATTTGGGATAAGTGATCTTGCCAATGTCACGTCTTCGAAGAAGAAGGCTCCTGCTGCCAGTCCTTCAGCATCAGCTCCTAAAGCGCCTATCCGAGGCAAAGGGAAGAAGAGGAAGGCTTCAGATGATCTCCAGGGATTTCGCCTCCTCCGTCAGCGATTCCTTGATTCTGTCAACGAGGTTAGGATCACTGCCCCTGTGGGTTATCCTGATGGTTTTTGAGGATCACCTGTTTCTGATGTCATATCTTGTTGTTTTTGCAGAAACTTACTGAAATAGAGACTTATGTTAACCACGTTGAAGATCAGGATCGCCAGATTGCCGACCTTCATCAAATGGGTGTGCTGAAGGATCTCAAGATTACTGATCTTGAGAAGGAGATCCGGGCTGTTAAGGATGAGGCTGTCAAAGCATTGATCAAGTTTGATTATGAGAAGCATGATATTACTCAGGATGCTAAAGTTTCTGCTGCGATAACCATGTACAAGATCCAGCTGCAGATGGCTGCGGAGGCTCAAGATCCTTCCTTTGACAAAGGTAGATGGGACGTGGAAGGTTGGAAGGCAAGGCTGGCAGAGTTGGAGGATGATGATGATGCTGAGGATATCCCTATGCTTGAAGGTGGAGATGCTGGTAAGGATCAGGGTGAAGCTAGTGGAGCTGGTGGTGATGGTGCAGCGAAGGTTTGAGCTGCAAGATTGGGCGATGATGGATATTTTTGACTAGGCCGGAGCCCAATTTTTTAGGTTTGGTAGTGGTTTTTTGTGGTTGTTGATGTTTGTGAACAATTATGGTCTGTAATCTTCGAACAATAGTTTTTAGGGTAAAGGATCCTGGATCCTTCGAACAATAGGTAGGATTACAAAAGGTGGAGGGATCCTCTGTTTGGGGGATGAAGCCTTTGTGATCCTGCCGCTTTTACTTTCCTGCACAATGCTAAGACCGCATAGACAATGGACACCCTTTGCCAACCCATGTGGACGGGCCACGTTTTGCTGGTAGAAATGTGGGTTGGCAATTTTGACAATTTTTTGAAAGGGTTAATGATCCTTTTATTTAATAATATAACTTAACTTTTCTGGCTTATCTCGTGTTGTTATCCTTATGTTCTTGTTTCTCAGTTGTTTTTGTAGTATATTTGTTAAAGTAACAAAAATGTGTTTAATAAACTTAGGATATGATCCTAGATCAAATATCCTCATATTGAAAATATTCAAAATGTTTTGGTCCAAGGATCATAAGTTTTGTTGTCAAAGTAAAAGGGTCGGTTAGTATAATGAATATAGTTAAAATAGCCAAGGATCATACCTAAGGATCCAAGTCAGGATCCTAACCTTCAATCGAGACAATCGTGGATAAGATTTTGATGGATAATAAGGATTAAGGATCCTTATGTGTTTTACCTTTGACAAACCTGAAAAACGAAGCACAACTTGGGACTAAGCCAATGTAAGAAGTAAATTAGTAACTGGGGTTATGCCCAAAGGATAACTGAGAATGATCCCAGAGGATCACTGGGGACAAGCCCATAGGATAACTGGGGATGATCCCGGAGGATCACTGGGGACAAGCCCAAAGGATAACTGGGGACAAGCCCAAAGGATCGTATGTAAACTGGAGTATGGCCCTTCTCTGGCGACTATCCAAACTTAGTGACATGAAAATGTCAAAACCTTAGCTAACGTGAAAACGTTAGAAACCTTAGGAACGGATGTATGGTACGTCTACCATTATACGTAGGATCCTAAATATAGCCAGTACGATGAGGTTGTCAGCCCCGAAAGTGGGTACTGGTCCCAAAGACGTGAACTATACCAGGATCATCGTGCGCTGCTGGCGGAAACTGGGGATAATCCCAAGGATAACTGGGGTTGGACCCAAGGATCTGTGGTGCTTTTGGAGATCTTTGACGACTTGCTGAAGATACCTGAACTATCATAACTCAAATGGTTTGTGAGTAGAGGATGAAGGATACATGATCCTTATCCTTAGGTAAAAAGTAAGAAAATGCAATAGTTTTAGGATAAGCATATTACCAGAGTAAGGATCACTGATATCTCCGGGATCCTTCAAGGATACTTCAACGTAAGGATCACATGCATGAAGGATCATGTTCACATGAAATATTTCTTTAAGTGAACAGCATTCCAGGCTCTTGGTAACAAGTTTCCTTCCATGGTTAGCAACCTGTATGCCCCCTTTCCTGCTTCAGCTTCAATCAGGTAGGGACCTTCCCATTTTGGTGCTAGCTTCCCGTCAGCAGGATTGATAGTATTTTGAAATGCTTTTCTCAACACCATATCTCCGACTTGGAACTTCCTTATCCTGACATTTTTGTTGTAGGTACCAGCCATTCTTTGTTGGTAGCTTGCCATCCTTATTCTAGCTAGATCCCTGATTTCCTCAATAGTATCCAAATCCTGAGCTAGGATTGCAGCATTTTCTTCAGGATCACGAGCAATTGTTCTAGCAGTTGGGATCACCATCTCTGTTGGGATCACTGCCTCTGCCCCAAATACTAAAGAGAAAGGTGTTTGACCAGTGGCATTCTTGGGAGTTGTTCTATCAGCCCATAGCACATAAGGTAACTCCTCTGCCCATTTCCCCTTCTTGGATCCTAGCTTCTTCTTCAGATTGTTGATGATGATCTTGTTGGATGATTCTGCTTGACCATTGGCTTGTGGATGAACTGGTGTTGATGTTATCATCTTGATTCCCCAACTGTCACAAAAGTTAGTGGTTCTGCTTCCAATGAATTGGGAGCCATTATCACATACAATTTCAGAGGGAATGCCAAATCTAGTTATAATGTTTCTTTTAATGAAGGATATGACTTCCTTTTCTCTGACTTGAGCGAAGGCTTCAGCTTCTATCCACTTGGAAAAATAGTCAGTCATGGCAAGCATAAATACTTTTCCACCAGGTGCTTTAGGGAGCTTGCCAACTATATCCATTCCCCATCTCATGAATGGCCAAGAGGATGGTATTGGGTGTAAAAATTCAGCTGGCTGATGGAGGATATTGCTATGTCTTTGGCAAGGATCACACTTCTTAGCATACTGTATAGCATCCCTTTTCATGGTTGGCCAGTAGTATCCTGTTCTAAGGATCCTTGAGAATAATGCCCTGCCCCCAGTGTGGTTTCCGCAATCTCCTTCATGGAAATCTTTCAACACTTCCTCGATTTCAGGATCCTCGATACATCTCAAATATGGTCCTGCAAGAGATCGCTTATATAATACATTATTCAAAGTTGTAAATTGAGATACCTTAATCCTGAAAGCTCTAGGATTTTCTCCCATTGGAATCTCTCCGTTTTGCAAGTATTTCATGATTGGTGGGATCCATGATCCTGAATAAGATTGAGCTTCTTCACTAGGGATTACTGCAGTATCCTCTTCTATTTCCATGGCTACTTGATTTTCAATAGCAGGAGCCAGGATATGGATGATAGGGATACTTATGTCTTCTGGAATTTTTAAGGATGATCCTAGGTTGGCCAATGCATCAGCTTCCGTGTTATCCTCCCTTGGTACCTGTGTTAAGCTAAAAGAAACAAAAGAGAGTGCCAATTCTTTGACTATCTCTAAATATTTGGTTAGTTTTTCACCTTTAACAGCATAGGATCCGTTAAAGTGATTAGTGATCAATAACGAGTCTACATATACTTTAAGATACTTTACCCCCATATCCTTAGCAATTTGTAAGCCAGCAATTAAGGCTTCATATTCAGCCTCATTATTAGTTGCTTGGAACTCACAGGCTATGGAGTGGGGTATTATGTCCCCCTGTGGCGATTTTAGTAGGATCCCTAGCCCTGTGCCTTTGATATTTGAGGATCCGTCAGTGTGTAGTATCCAAGGATCCTTGGTCTCATCCAGCTGCTGGACCTCCAATTCTGCTTCTTTTTGTAGATCACTACTGAAATCAGCCACAAAGTCATCTAGTGCTTGAGATTTAATAGCTGTTCTTGGTTCGTATCTTATATCATGGGCACTAAGCTTTACTGCCCACTTAGCCATTCTCCCTGACATATCTGGTTTCCTGAGGACATTCTTAATTGGAAAATTAGTTCTAACAACAATAGTATGGGTTTCAAAATAATGCCTTAACTTAGTGGATGCCATGATTAATGCAAGAATAAGTTTTTCGAGGTGTGAGTACCTGGATTCGGCATCAAGTAAACTTTTACTTACATAGTAGATAGGATATTGTGTACCTTCATGATCCTTGACAAGGACTGCACTTACAGCGGTTGAGGATACCGCCAGGTATAAGGATAATACATCTCCTTTTTCCGGTGCAAACTTCCTCCTTTTTTGATGGATTGGTTTGATAGACCTGTCAATGCCAAGTTTGTGAGTAATAATATCCTTAGATATACCTGTCATATCTTCATGTTTCCAAGCAAAGGTAGATTTTCTTCTTTTGAGGAAGGATATTAAGTCTTCTTTCATCTTGCCAAGGATCCCTAATCCGATATAGATTTTTGATTCAGGATCACTAGGATCCAAGAGGATTTCGTCCACATCTTGTTCCCTTGCCTCCAAGACATTCCTCGGAGGATACTGTAATTGCTATCGCTCCCTTGGCTTCGAGGTTGGCTTCATGGATGAGGTATAACAATCCTTAGCCTCCTGCTGATCACTGTCGATCTTGATTATCCCCCATGGGCTAGGGAGCTTCACACATTGATGGTAGGTAGATGGAACTGCTTTCATGTCATGTATCCAAGGCCTGCCAAGGATAACGTTGCAACAAGACAAACAGTCAATAACACAAAATTTTTGGTAATTATGTAATCCTTCCACGTAGATTGGGAGTTTGATGTCCCCCAGAGTTTTCTTCGTTTCCCCACTGAATCCTACAAGCACGGAGGATCTCGGTGTGATGTCTGATTCTGGGATTCCCATCTTCTTCAGGACATCAAGCTGGATAATGTTCACTGAGCTCCCTCCATCAATAAGGATCCTGCGGACAAAATGGTTAGAGATAAAGAGAGTGATAACTAAACTATCATGGTGAGGATCCTGAATGTTAATGCGATCGTCCTCCTCAAATGTTATCATCTTCCCTTCTGAGACACTTGAGGTTCTAATAGGCCTTTCTCCATTATCCATTTTTGATTCTTTTGCATGTCTTTTGGCCGCTGAAAAGGATGTACCGCAGATGTCTGATCCTCCGGATATAAAGTTGATCACTTGTGCGTTTGCCGGAGGTGCTGGAGCCTTTTCAGGGATCCTTTCAGGATCCTGGGTCCTTTGCTTTTTTCTCCCCAACAATTCTTTTAGATGCCCCTTGCTTAGCAGGTATCCAATTTCTTTTCTTAAGGCTATGCAATCTTCAGTTAGATGCCCGAAATCCTCATGGTATGCACACCATTTGGACTTATCTTTAGTCCCGGATGGTTTATCATTCTTCCTGGGCCACCTAGCTTTTTCACCTAGATTCTGCATTGCAAGGATCAGTTCATGATTATCAACAGAAAAACAATATTCTGAGATTGGAGGATATTCTTCATCATCCTCTTCCTGGTCAACAGCATGCACATTCTGATTTTCATTTCTATGGTAGGATTTGAATTTGTTGCTCTTGAAGGAGGATCCTTGCTTATCTTGTTTTGAGGATCCTACTTGTCTTTCCTGGATCCTCTTGTCATCCTCTAGCCGGATGAACCTGAGTGCTCGAGTTCTTACTTCATCTAGATTCCTGCATGGTGTCATAACAAGATCATCATAGAATAATGAATCCTTAAGCAGTCCCATTTTGAAGGCTTCAACAGCCGTAGCCATATCCAAGTTGGGAATGTCCAAGGATTCTTTTACTAAATTTAGTTATATAATCCCTTAATGATTCATTATGATTTTGAGTTATCCTGTACAAATCACTAGTTAATTTTTCAAATTTTCTGCTACAAGAGAATTGGTTATTGAATAAATTAACTAAATTAGCAAATGAAGTAATAGAGTAGGGGGGGAGACTTAGCAGCCACTTAAGAGCTGATCCAGTTAGAGTGGATCCAAATCCTTTACATAGGCATGCTTCCTTCAATTTTTCTGGGATAGGATTGATCTCCATCCTCTCCCTGTATTGTGCTATATGCTCCTCTGGATCCGTTGTGCCATCATACAGCTTCATGGTAGGTGTTTTGGTCAAAAATCACACAAGGATAATGTAACCAAACTTTATGTGAACGGGGTATGATGCTTGGTTAACTATGAAAGTAAAGGATCACTTCTGTGATAAAGGATGCAAAGACACAATGATTTATACGAGGAAAAAGCCCTTGATCAATGTATGATCTCCGGCATAAAAAACCTCGGGTGATGGCAACTACCGATCACCAACTTCAATATAATAAAAATGTAGTTACAACTTCGGATAGTAATGAGCTGAGTACAAGGATCACTGAGTGTCTAGGTGTTTGAGAGTTGTGTCGTATGTCGTGTGTGTTCTTCCGAATGAAGAAGAGTGGTACTTATACATGTGTGGGTGACCTATTTTAGGTAAAATGACTAGATATCAGCTCATTACCCCTTTAGAAATAAAGATAATCTAGCCTAAATTGCTGCCCATAGATCAAGCCAAGTTTCCATATCCGGTACAACGTCCGTCTTCAATTTAGCTCTTGCCATAATTGTGAAAACGCGTTCCTTGATCATGATGTCTAGAGCATATCCTGCTAGTTGTTCCTGCAAAACAACATTGTATTAAGCGAAGGTGACCGTTAGAATAAGGATCACCATAACGTCCTATGATCCTGATCCTGAAGTCCAGCTGAGGATCACTGCCTGGCAAAGAAACAAGGATCACTGGTTAGGATCACGTATAAGGATCACTTATAGTAAAAATCCAGCCCTAACAATTACCCCCAAAATATAAGGAGTTAATTGTAAATAGACGAGTTATATTTTGTTATGATCTTATCTCTAACGGGCGACTCCAAGAAACTAGCCGTTACGCTCGGACTAGCCGTTATGATCATTACGTCACAGATGTGACAATCCCTGCAAATCATCATTATAAATAGGAGATAGGGTCAGGATCAGTTTGTGTTTAAATTCAAGATACACTCTCCTTATATTCTGCACCGAAGGTTGTCCAGGTATCCTCTCCTTCTTTCTTTTCTTTACTCTGTTTTTTCTACTCCGTCTCTGTTTCTATTCCGTCACAAAACATGTTGCTCCGGAATTCTCCACACAAGGATTCCAAGAAGGATAGTCCCTTAAAAAGCCAGGGGATTATCAAGGATTCTCCTACGGAGAGGTGTTGCTTTAGTGATGCTCACGTAGACAAGATTCGTCATTGCTTTCCGGCGAATGTTGTTTTTAAATCCTTTGATCCTACTGCTTTGAGCGACTTTGTCTCAGATGTCTGGGTGGCTTTTCCTGCTACTCCGTTTGCTATAGGTTACTCATACCCTTTTCCAGACTTTACCCAGTCTTTCTTTTCCTTAACCGGCATCTCTTACATCCAAGCTATGCCGATGATCTGGAGGGTTCTTTATACCTTCGAGAGGATCATTGAGCAGGAAGGAATTGATCTGGGGATGGCGGAGCTAGCTGAGCTCTATGATCTTACTACGTTTGGATCACATCGGTATCTGCTGAAACGGAAAGCTGGGGAGGATCACCCTATCTTCAAAGTTACCAAGAATGATATGAACTGGAAACGTCGGTTTTTCTTTGTTAAGAGGGATTCCATCCCGGATGGGAAGGATCTGCCCAAGGAATGGGCCACTCATGGTAGGGTAGAGGATCCTCGAAGGATCACTATCAGTCCTGTTCTCATATGATGAGGATCACTGATGTCTTTTTTCTTTTGTCTTTTTTATGCAGCTATCTCCGTTGCTCACTTAAAGTTGACCCCTGCTGCCAGAGAAAGAGTGTTAGCTTTTAAAAAGCTTGATCCTGAAGTCAGAAGCTTCCAAGTCACCATCCAAGATTCTCAAGAAGTATCCTCTGCATCTGCCACTATGTCAAGTAAGTATCCTTACAGAAAATAAATTATATGTAGGATTGCTTGATTAATAAAGCAACTTATCTTGTTTCTTTTGATTGTGTAGGTGCTGGAAAATCCGCCAGGTCCGTTAAATCAGCCTCCAAATTTGGGATCAGTGATCTTGCCAATGTTACGTCTTCAAAGAAGAAGGCTCCTGCTGCCAGTCCTTCAGTCTCAGCTCCCAAAGCGTCTATCCGGGGCAAGGGGAAGAAGAGGAAGACTACTGAAGATCTACAAGGATTTCCCCTCCTCCGTCAGCAATTCCTTGACTACGTGAATGAGGTAAGGATCACTGCCCCTGTAGGTTATCCGCCTATCATATCCTGTTTGTGTATCCTGCTTTTCTTGAGGATCACCTTAGTCTGAGCTTGTCTTTATTCTCTTGTTTGCAGAAACTTGCTGAGATTGAAACTTATCTTGGCAATGTTGAGGACCAGGAGAGCCAGATTGCTGACCTTCAACAAATGGGCGTGCTTAAGGATCTCAAGATAGGAGATCTTGAGAAGGAACTCCGGGTCATGAAGGCTGAGGCTGCTCAGAGGTTGATTGATATGGATAACGAGAAGCAGGAGATCACCCAAGATGCTAAGGTCTCCGCGGCAATTGCTATGTATAAGATTCAACTTCAGATGGCCGAGGAGGCTCAGGATCCTACCTTTGACAAAGGCTCGTGGGATGTTGAAGGTTGGAAGGCAAGGCTGGCAGACCTGGAGGACGAGGATGAGGCTGAGGAGATCCCCATGCTGGAAGGTGGTGATGCTGAGAAGGATCAAGGTGGAGATGCTGGTGGTGATGAAGCAGCGAAGGTGTAGGCTGCATGATTGGGCGATGATGGATATTTCGAGACTAGGCCGGAGCCCAATTTTTTAGGATTGGTAGTGGTTTTTTGTGGTAGTGGTGTTTGTGAACAATTATGGTTTGTAATTTCTGAACAATAGTTTCTTAGGGTTAAGGATCCTGGATCCTTTGAACAATGGTTAGGATTGCTAAAGGTGGAGGGATCCTCTGTTTGGGGGATGAAGCCTTTGTGATCCTGCCGCTTTTACTTTCCTGCAAAAATGCTAAGACCGCATAGACAATGGACACCCTTTGCCAACCCATGTGGACGGGCCACGTTTTGCTGGTAGAAATGTGGGTTGGCAATTTTGACAACTTTTTGAAAGGGTTGATGATCCTTTTGTTTAATAATATAACTTTAATCTTTCTGGCTTATCTTGTGTTGTTATCCTTCAATAATCCTCTTATTTCTCAATTGCTACATTTGTTAAAATAACAAGAGTTGACAAAGTGTTTAATAAACTTAGGATATGATCCTGGATCAAATATCCTCATATTGAAAATTCTCAAAGTGTTTTAGTTCAAGGATCATAGGTTCGGTTGTCAAAGTATAAGGGTTGGTTAGGATAAAGAGTATAATCAAAAATAGTCAAGGATCATACCTGAGGATCCACGTTAGGATCCTAACCTCCAATCAAGACAATCATAGATAAGACTTTGATGGATAATAAGGATTAAGGATCCTTAATTGTTTAACTTCGGAAACCTGAGAAAATGGAACATAACTTGGGACTAGGCCAATATAAAAGATAAGTTAGTAACTGGGGACAAGCCCAAAGGATAACTGAGAATGATCCCAGAGGATCACTGGGGACAAGCCCAAAGGATAACTGGGGACGATCCCGGAGGATCACTGGGGACAAGCCCATAGGATAACTGGGGACAAGCCCAAAGGATCGTATGTAAACTGGAGTATGGCCCTTTCTGGCAACTATCCAAACTTAGTGACATGAAAATGTCAAAACCTTAGCTAACGTGAAAACGTTAGAAACCTTAGGAACGGATGTATGGTGCGTCCACCATTATACGTAGGATCCCAAATATAGCCAGTACGATGAGGTTGTCAGCCCCGAAAGTGGGTACTGGTCCCAAAGACGTGAACTATACCAGGATCATCGTGCGCTGCTGGCGGAAACTGGGGATAATCCCAAGGATAACTGGGGTTGTACCCAAGGATCTTTGGTGCTTTTGGAGATCTTTGATGATTTGCTGAAGATACCTGAACTATCATAACTCAAATGGTTTGTGAGTAGAGGATGAAGGATACATGATCCTTATCCTTAGGCAAAAAGTAAGAAAATGCAATAGTTTTAGGATAAGCATATTACCAGAGTAAGGATCACCGATATCTCCAGGATCCTTCAAGGATACTTCAATGTAAGGATCACATGCAGGAAGGATCATGTTCACATGAAATATTTCTTTAAGTGAACAGCATTCCAGGCTCTTGGTAACAAGTTTCCTTCCATGGTTAGCAACCTGTATGCCCCCTTTCCTGCTTCAGCTTCAATCAAGTAGGGACCTTCCCATTTTGGTGCTAGCTTCCCGTCAGCAGGATTGATAGTATTTTGAAATGCTTTTCTCAACACCATATCTCCGACTTGGAACTTCCTTATCCTGACATTCTTGTTGTAGGCACCAGCCATCCTTTGTTGGTAGCTTGCCATCCTTATCCTAGCTAGATCCCTGTTTTCCTCAATAGTATCCAAATCCTGAGCTAGGATTGTAGCATTTTCTTCAGGATCACGAGCACTTGTTCTAGCAGTTGGGATCACCATCTCTGTTGGGATCACTGCTTCTGCCCCAAATACTAAGGAGAAGGGTGTTTGACCGGTGGCATTCTTGGGAGTTGTCCTATCAGCCCATAGCACATAAGGTAACTCTTCTGCCCATTTCCCTTTCTTGGATCCTAGCTTCTTCTTCAGATTGTTGATGATGATCTTGTTGGATGATTCTGCTTGACCATTGGCTTGTGGGTGAACTGGTGTTGATGTGATCATCTTGATTCCCCAACTGTCACAAAAGTTAGTGGTTCTGCTTCCAATGAATTGGGAGCCATTATCACATACAATTTCAGAGGGAATGCCAAATCTAGTTATAATGTTTCTTTTAATGAAGGATATGACTTCCTTTTCTCTGACTTGAGCGAAGGCTTCAGCTTCTATCCACTTGGAAAAATAGTCAGTCATGGCAAGCATAAATACTTTTCCACCAGGTGCTTTAGGGAGCTTGCCAACTATATCCATTCCCCATCTCATGAATGGCCAAGAGGATGGTATGGGGTGTAGTAATTCAGCTGGTTGGTGAAGGATATTGCTATGTCTTTGGCAAGGATCACATTTCTTAGCATACTCTACAGCATCCCTTTTCATGGTTGGCCAGTAGTATCCTGTTCTGAGGATCCTTGAGAATAATGCCCTGCCCCCAGTGTGGTTTCCACAATCTCCTTCATGGAAGTCTCTCAATACTTCTTCAATTTCAGGATCTTCAATACATCTTAAATATGGTCCTGCAAGGGATCGTTTATATAGCACATTATTTAAGATTGCAAATTGAGATACCTTAATCCTGAAAGCTCTAGGATTTTCTCCCGTTGGAATCTCCCATGTTGCAAGTATCTCATGATTGGTGAGATCCATGATCCTGAATAAGATTGGGCTTCTTCACTAGGGATCATTGCAGTATCCTCTTCTATTTCCATGGCCACCTGATTTTCAATAGCAGGAGCCAGGATATGGATGATAGGGATACTTATATCTTCTGGAATCTTCAAGGATGATCCTAGGTTGGCCAATGCATCAGCTTCCGTGTTATCCTCCCTTGGTACCTGTGTTAAGCTAAAAGAAACAAAAGAGAGTGCCAATTCTTTGACTATCTCTAAATATTTGGTTAGTTTTTCACCTTTAACAGCATAGGATCCATTAAAGTGATTGGTGATCAATAATGAATCTACATATACTTCGAGATACTTACCCCCATATCCTTAGCAATCTGTAAGCCAGCAATTAAGGCTTCATATTCAGCCTCATTGTTAGTTGCTTGGAATTCACAGGCTATGGAGTGGGGTATTATGTCCCCCTGTGGCGATTTTAGTAGGATCCCTAGCCCTGTGCCTTTGATATTTGAGGATCCGTCAGTGTGTAGGATCCAAGGATCCTTGGTCTCATCCAGCTGCTGGACCTCCAATTCTGCTTCCTTTTGTAGATCACTACTGAAATCAGCCACAAAGTCAGCTAGTGCTTGAGATTTAATGGCTGTTCTTGGTTCGTATCTTATATCATGGGCACTAAGCTTCACTGCCCACTTAGCCATTCTCCCTGACATATCCGGTTTCCTGAGGACATTCTTAATTGGAAAATTAGTTTTAACAACAATAGTATGGGTTTCAAAATAATGCCTTAACTTAGTGGATGCCATGATTAATGCAAGGATGAGTTTTTCGAGGTGTGAGTACCTGGATTCGGCATCAAGTAGACTTTTACTTACATAGTAGATAGGATATTGTGTACCTTCGTGATCCTTAACAAGGACAGCACTTACAGCGGTTGAGGATACCGCCAGATATAAGGATAACACATCTCCTTTTTCCGGTTTTGCTAATGCTGGTGCTGAGGACATATACTCTTTTAGGGCTTGTAAAGCATTCTCATGCTTCTCAGTCCATTCGAACTTCTTATTCTTCCTTAGGATATCGTAGAATTCTTTGCATTTTTCTGAGGATTTCGATATGAACCTGTTCAAAGCTGCTATCCTGCCTGTCAGTCTTTGAACATCCTTGGCATTGGCAGGAGATTTGATATTTATTAATGCTTTGATTTGTTCCGGGCTTGCTTCAATGCCCCTCTGGGTTACCATGTATCCTAAGAACTTTCCTGCCTTAACACCAAAATGGCATTTTGAAGGATTAAGTTTCATGTTATAATTATCAAGGATATCGAATGCTTCTTCCAAGTCCCTTAGGTGATCCTCAGCTTTCTTTGACTTGACCACCATATCATCTATGTACACCTCCATAGTTTTTCCAATTTGATCCTTGAACATCATATTTACCAGCCTTTGATATGTTGCACCTGCATTTCTTAGTCCAAAAGGCATGGCAATATAACAATATAAACCGGTTGGGGTCATAAAGGCTGTATCCTCTTGGTCAGATGGTTCCATCTGGATTTGTTGGAATCCAGATGATGCATCCATAAAAGTTAACAGTTCATGCCCCGCTGTTGCATCCACCATGGAGTCAATGTGGGGTAATGGGAAAGGATCCTTGGGACATGCCTTATTCAAATCAGTGAAATCGACACATACCCTCCACTTTCCGTTTTTCTTTTGGACAACAACCACATTGGCTAACCATTTTGGATACTTTACCTCTCTGATCATACCTGCTCGAAGTAGTCTCTCTACTTCTTCTTGGATAATGGCATTCCTTTCTGGTGCAAACTTCCTCCTTTTTTGATGGATTGGCTTGATAGACCTGTCAATGCCAAGTTTGTGAGTAATAATATCCTTAGATATACCTGTCATATCTTCATGTTTCCAAGCAAAGGTAGATTTTCTTCTTTTGAGGAAGGATATCATGTCTTCTTTCATCTTGCCAAGGATCCCTGATCCGATATAGATTTTTGATTCAGGATCACTAGGATCCAAGAGGATTTCATCTACATCTTGTTCCCTTGCCTCCAAGACATTCCTCGGAGGATACTGTAATTGCTATTGCTCCCTTGGCTTCGAGGTTGGCTTCATGGATGAGGTATAGCAATCCTTAGCCTCTTGCTGATCACTGTCGATCTTGATTATCCCCCATGGGCTAGGGAGCTTCACACATTGATGGTAGGTAGATGGAACTGCTTTCATGTCATGTATCCAAGGCCTGCCAAGGATAACGTTGCAACAAGATAAACAGTCAATAACACAAAATTTTTGGTAATTATGTAATCCTTCCACGTAGATTGGGAGTTTGATGTCCCCCAGAGTTTTCTTCGTTTCCCCACTGAATCCTACAAGCACGGAGGATCTGGGTGTGATGTCTGATTCTGGGATTCCCATCTTTTTCAAGACATCAAGCTGGATAATGTTCACTGAGCTCCCTCCGTCAATAAGGATCCTGCGGACAAAATGGTTAGAGATAAAGAGAGTGATCACTAAACTATCATGGTGAGGATCCTGAATGTTAATGCGATCATTCTCATCAAATGTTATCATCTTCCCTTCTGAGACACTTGAGGTTCTAATAGGCCTTTCTCCATTATCCATTTTTGATTCTTTTGCATGTCTTTTGGCCGCTGAAAAGGATGTACCACAAATGTCTGATCCTCCGGATATAAAGTTAATCACTTGTGCGTCTGCCGGAGGTGCTGGAGCCTTTTCAGGGATCCTTTCAGGATCCTGGGTCCTTTGCTTTTTTCTCCCCAATAATTCTTTTAGATGCCCCTTGCTTAGCAGGTATCCAATTTCTTTTCTTAAGGCTATGCAATCTTCAGTTAGATGCCCGAAATCCTCATGGTATGCACACCATTTGGACTTGTCTTTAGTCCCGGATGGTTTATCATTCTTCCTGGGCCACCTAGCCTTTTCACCTAGATTCTGCATTGCAAGGATTAGTTCATGATTATCAACGGAAAAACAATATTCTGAGATTGGAGGATATTCTTCATCATCCTCTTCTTGGTCGACAGCATGCACATTCTTGTTCTCGTTTCTATGGTAGGATTTGAACTTGTTGTTTTTGAAGGAGGATCCTTGCTTATCTTGTTTTGAGGATCCTACTTGTCTCTCCTGGATCCTCTTGTCATCCTCTAGCCGGATAAACCTGAGTGCTCGAGTTCTTACTTCATCTAAATTCCTGCATGGTGTCATAACAAGATCATCATAGAATAATGAATCCTTAAGAAGTCCCATTTTGAAGGCTTCAACAGCCGTAGCCATATCCAAGTTGGGAATGTCCAAGGATTCTTTACTAAATTTAGTTATATAATCCCTTAATGATTCATTATTATTTTGAGTTATCCTGTACAAATCACTAGTTAATTTTTCAAATTTTCTACTACAAGAGAATTGGTTATTGAATAAATTAACTAAATTAGCAAATGAAGTAATAGAGTAAGGGGGAAGACTTAGCAGCCACTTAAGAGCTGATCCAGTTAGAGTGGATCCAAATCCTTTACATAGGCATGCTTCCTTCAACTTTTCTGGGATAGGATTGATTTCCATCCTTTCCCTGTATTGTGCTATATGCTCCTCTGGATCCGTTGTGCCATCATACAGCTTCATGGTAGGGATATGGAACCTTTTGGGTACCTCTGCATCACAAATTGGTGGTGCAAAGCGAGATACCTTGTGGCTTCCATCTGCAATCTCTGGGATAGGCTTGACTACCCCTGGAACACTTGAGATCATGTCTTTAGTTTCTGTAATTCCCTGGCCATAGCATGATTGGTACCTGTATCCTGCATGAATCCATGGTTAGTGGTAGGATAATTGGTTAAAGTGTTACCTCCCATTGGGTTCAAGTTAGGGAATCCATATTGCTGGGATTCTGGAACAACGGAGGGACCGGTGGAAGCAATGGTCTGCATTGGAATGAAGTCCCCTTGATGGACATCTAGACTCCCTGTTTGCAAACTTTTTAGGGATCCTGGCATCTGTAAGGATCCTGGAACGAAGGAGGATCCTTGAACCTGGGATGATCCTGGAACAAAGGAGGATCCTTGGCCCTGGAATGATCCTGGAATAAAGTAGGATCCTTGAAACTGCTGTGCCCCCGGATAGGCTCCCGGATTCATGAAGGATCCCATGTACTGAGGATAGGATCCTATTGGCTGAAAATGTGAATCTGATGTCTGAGTCGTTGCTGCCGAGTTGAGACGTGATCCTCTTGACTCCCCTATGATTTGCACGTCCGGGATCCCTGATGGCTGGGAAGTGATTATTGGAGTATCGAAGCTCAAGGATTTGGGCATCAGTGGAGAGTGATCCTCTGCTGCTTTCTTTTGTCTTTTGAGATCTCCAATTTCCCTGAGGATCCTTTCGTTAGTTTCATCTTGCCGCTGCATACGATCCTTCATCTGCAAAATTAAAGCAAATACATCACTAGTACTGGGAATAGAAGAATTCATAGCAGAAGAAGATAGAGGTTTAGAGAAAGTGGGAGTTGATCTCTTCTCAGTATTTTTCTGAGATCCTGCCGGTGGAGGAGGCAAGGTGATCTGTGATGAGGTGACCGCAGACATCGCCGTGGACGTGTTCTTCAATGATGAAGCCATGTAACTCTTCGAAATGATTTCGAACAAAAGATTTTCTTATGAATGAAGCACCAATTGCCCCACGGTGGGCGCCAAACTGTTTTGGTCAAAAATCACACAAGGATAATGTAACCAAACTTTATGTGAAACGGGGTATGATGCTTGGTTAACTATGAAAGTAAAGGATCACTTCTGTGATAAAGGATGCAAAGACACAATGATTTATACGAGGAAAAAGCCCTTGATCAATGTATGATCTCCGGCATAAAAAACCTCGGGTGATGGCAACTACCGATCACCAACTTCAATATAATAAAAATGTAGTTACAACTTCGGATAGTAATGAGCTGAGTACAAGGATCACTGAGTGTCTAGGTGTTTGAGAGTTGTGTCGTATGTCGTGTGTGTTCTTCCGAATGAAGAAGAGTGGTACTTATACATGTGTGGGTGACCTATTTTAGGTAAAATGACTAGATATCAGCTCATTACCCCTTTAGAAATAAAGATAATCTAGCCTAAATTGCTGCCCATAGATCAAGCCAAGTTTCCATATCCGGTACAACGTCCGTCTTCAATTTAGCTCTTGCCATAATTGTGAAAACGCGTTCCTTGATCATGATGTCTAGAGCATATCCTGCTAGTTGTTCCTGCAAAACAACATTGTATTAAGCGAAGGTGACCGTTAGAATAAGGATCACCATAACGTCCTATGATCCTGATCCTGAAGTCCAGCTGAGGATCACTGCCTGGCAAAGAAACAAGGATCACTGGTTAGGATCACGTATAAGGATCACTTATAGTAAAAATCCAGCCCTAACAGTAGGGATATGGAACCTTTTGGGTACCTCTGCATCGCAAATTGGTGGTGCAAAGCGAGATACCTTGTGGCTTCCATCTGCAATCTCTGGGATAGGCTTGACTACCCCTGGAACACTTGAGATCATGTCCTTTAGTTTCTGTAATTCCCTGGCCATAGCATGATTGGTACCTGTATCCTGCATGAATCCATGGTTAGTGGTAGGATAATTATTTAAAGTGTTACCTCCCATTGGGTTAAAGTTAGGGAATCCATATTGCTGGGATTCTGGAACAACGGAGGGACCAGTGGAAGCAATGGTCTGCATTGGAATGAAGTCCCCTTGATGGACATCTAGACTTCCTGTTTGCAAACTTCTTAGGGATCCTGGCATCTGTAAGGATCCTGGTATCTGGGATGATCCTGGAACGAAGGAGGATCCGTGAACCTGGGATGATCCTGGAACAAAGGAGGATCCTTGGCCCTGGAATGATCCTGGAACAAAGTAGGATCCTTGAAACTGCTGTGCCCCCGGATAGGCTCCCGGATTCATGAAGGATCCCATGTATTGAGGATAGGATCCTATTGGCTGAAAATGTGAATCTGATGTCTGAGTCATTGCTGCCGAATTGAGACGTGATCCTCTTGACTCCCCTATGATTTGCACGTCGGGGATCCCTGATGGCTGGGAAGTGATCATTGGAGTATCGAAGCTCAAGGATTTGGGCATCAGTGGAGAATGATCCTCTGCCGCTTTCTTTTGTCTTTTGAGATCTCCAATTTCGCTGAGGATCCTTTCGTTAGTTTCATCTTGCCGCTGCATACGATCCTTCATCTGCAAAATTAAAGCAAATACATCACTAGTACTGGGAATAGAAGAATTCATAGCAGAAGAAGATAGAGGTTTAGAGAAAGTGGGAGTTGATCTCTTCTCAGTATTTTTCTGAGATCCTGCCGGTGGAGGAGGCAAGGTGATCTGTGATGAGGTGACTGCAGACATCGCCGTGGACGTGTTCTTCAATGATGAAGCCATGTAACTCTTTGAAATGATTTCAAACAAAAGATTTTCTTATGAATGAAGCACCAATTGCCCCACGGTGGGCGCCAAACTGTTTTGGTCAAAAATCACACAAGGATAATGTAACCAAACTTTATGAAAACGGGGTATGATGCTTGGTTAATTATGAAAGTAAAGGATCACTTCTGTGATAAAGATGCAAAGACACAATGATTTATACGAGGAAAAAGCCCTTGATCAATGAATGATCTCCGGCATAAAAAACCTCGGGTGATGGCAACTACCGATCACCAACTTCAATATAACAAAAATATGATTACAACTTTGGATGATAATGAGCTGAGTACAAGGATCACTATTGCTTTTGGTGTCTAAGTGTGTGAGAGTTGCGTTGTATGTCGTGTCTGTTCTTCCGAATGAGGAAGAGTGGTATTTATACAAGTGTAGGTGACTTATTTTAGGTAAAAGGACTAATTATCAGCTCATTACCCCTTTAGAAATAAAGACAATCTAGCCTAAATTGCTGCCCATGAATCAAGCCATGTTTCCATATCCTGTGCAACGTCTTTCTTCAATTAAGCTCTTGCCATAATTGTGAAGACGCGTCCCTGGATCATGATGCCTAGAGCATATCCTGCTAGATATTCCTGCAAAAATAACATTGCATTAAGCGAAGATGATCGTTAGTATGAGGATCCTATAATGTCCCATGATCCTGATCCTGAAGTCCTCCTGAGGATCACTGTCTGCCAAAGAAACAAGGATCACTGGTTAGGATCACGTGTAAGGATCACCTATAATAAAAATCCAGCCCTAACAATAACCGTAGACGAGATTTTAATGGATAATAAGGATTAAGGATCCTCATGTGTTTAACTTTGAAAACCTGAAAAATGAAACATAACTTGGGACTAAGCCAATGTAAAAGATAAGTTAGTAGCTGGGGACATGCCCACAGGGTAACTGGGGATAATCCCAAAGGATCACTGGGGACAAGCCCAAAGGATAACTGGGGACAAGCCCAAAGGATAACTGGGGATAATCCCAAAGGATCACTGGGGACAAGCCCAAAGGATAACTGGGGACAAGCCCAAAGGATAACTGGGGACAAGCCCAGAGGATCGTATGTAAACTGGAGTATGGCCCTTACTGGCGACTATCCAAACTTAGTGACATGAGAATGTCAAAACCTTAGCTAACGTGAAAACGTTAGAAACCTTAGGAATGGATGTATGGTACGTCTACCATTATACGTAGGATCCTAGATATAGCCAGTACGATGAAGTTGTCAGCCCCGGAAGTGGGTACTGGTCCCAAAGACGTGAACTATATCAGGATCATCGTGTGCTGCTGGCGGAAACTGGGGATAATCCCAAGGATAACTGGGGTTGAACCCAAGGATCTGCGGTGCTTTTGAAGATCTTTAACGATATGCTGAAGATACCTGAACTATCATAACTCAAATGGTTCGTGAGAAGAGGATGAAGGATACATGATCCTTATCCTTAGGTAAAAAGTAAGGAAATGTAATAGTTTTTTGATAAGGACATTACCAGAGTAAGGATTACTGACATCACCGGGATCCTTCGAGGATACTTCAATGTAAGGATCACATGCTTGAAGGATCATGTTCACATGAAATATTTCTTTAGGTGAACAGCATTCCAGGCTCTTGGTAATAAATTTCCTTCCATGGTTAGCAATCTGTATGCCCCCTTTCCTGCTTCAGCTTCAATCAAGTAAGGGCCTTCCCACTTTGGTGCTAACTTCCCGTCAGCAGGATTGATAGTGTTTTGGAATGCTTTTCTCAACACCATATCTCCGACTTGGAACTTCCTTATCCTAACATTTTTGTTGTAAGCACCAGCCATTCTTTGTTGGTAGCTTGCCATCCTTATCCTAGCCAAATCCCTGATTTCCTCAATAGTATCCAAGTCTTGAGCTAAGATTGCAGCATTCTCTTCAGGATCACGAGTACTTGTTCTAGCAGTTGGAACTACCATTTCTGTTGGGATCACTGCTTCAGCCCCAAATACTAAAGAGAAGGGTGTTTGACCAGTGGCATTCTTGGGAGTTGTTCTATCAGCCCACAGCACATAAGGCAATTCCTCTGCCCACTTCCCCTTCTTGGATCCTAGCTTCTTCTTCAGATTGTTGATGATGATCTTGTTGGATGATTCTGCTTGACCATTGGCTTGTGGATGAACTGGTGTTGATGTTATCATCTTAATTCCCCAACTGTCGCAAAAGTTAGTGGTTCTGCTCCCAATGAATTGGGAACCATTATCACATACAATTTCAGAGGGAATGCCAAATCTAGTTATAATGTTTCTTTTAATAAAGGATATAACTTCCTTTTCTCTGACTTGAGCAAAGGCTTCAGCTTCTATCCATTTGGAGAAGTAGTCAGTCATGGCAAGCATAAATACTTTTCCACCAGGTGCTTTAGGGAGCTTGCCAACTATATCCATCCCCCATCTCATAAATGGCCAAGAGGATGGTATAGGATGTAGCAATTCGGCTGGTTGATGAAGGATATTGCTGTGTCTTTGACAAGGATCACATTTCCTAGCATATTCTACAGCATCCCTTTTCATGGTTGGCCAGTAGTATCCTGTTCTAAGGATCCTTGAGAACAATGCCCTGCCCCCAGTGTGGTTTCCACAATCTCCTTCATGGAAGTCTCTCAATACTTCTTGAATTTCAGGATCCTCGATACATCTTAAATATGGTCCTGCAAGAGATTGTTTATATAGCACATTATTTAAGATTGTGAATTGAAATACCTTGATCCTGAAAGCTCTAGGATTCTCTCCCATAGGAATCTCCCCGTGTTGTAAGTATCTCATGATTGGTGAGATCCATGATCCTGAATAAGATTGAGTTTCTTCACTAGGGATCATTGCAGTATCCTCTTCTATTTCCATGGCCAGCTGATTTTCAATAGCAGGAGCCAGGATATGGATGATGGGGATACTTATATCTTCTAGAATCTTCAAGGATGATCCTAGGTTGGCCAATGCATCAGCTTCTGTGTTTTCCTCCCTTGGTACCTGTGTTAGGCTGAAAGAGACAAAAGAGAGTGCCAATTCTTTGACTATCTCTAAATATTTGGTTAGTTTTTCACCTTTAACAGCATAGGATCCATTAAAGTGATTGGTGATCAATAATGAGTCCACATATACTTTAAGATATTTCACCCCCATATCCTTAGCAATTTGCAAGCCAGCAATTAAGGCTTCATATTCAGCCTCATTGTTAGTTGCTTGGAACTCACAGGCTATGGAGTGGGGTATTATGTCCCCCTGTGGCGATTTTAGTAGTATCCCGAGCCCTGTGCCCTTGACATTTGAGGATCCATCAGTGTGTAGTATCCAAGGATCCTTGGTCTCATCCAGCTGCTGGACATCCAATTCTGCTTCCTTTTGTAGATCACTACTGAAATCAGCCACAAAGTCAGCTAGTGCTTGGGATTTGATTGCTGTTCTAGGCTCGTATCTTATATCATGGGCACTAAGCTTTACTGCCCACTTAGCTATTCTTCCGGACATCTCTGGTTTCCTGAGGACATTCTTGATTGGGAAATTAGTTCTAACAACAATAGTGTGGGTTTCAAAATAATGTCTTAACTTAGTTGATGCCATAATTAATGCGAGAATAAGTTTCTCAAGGTGTGAGTACCTGGATTCTGCATCAAGTAAACTCTTACTTACATAGTAAATAGGATGTTGTGTACCTTCGTGATCCTTAACAAGGACAGCACTTACAGCGGTTGAGGATACCGCTAGGTATAAGGATAACACATCTCCTTTTTCGGGTTTCATTAATGCTGGTGCTGAGGACATATATTCTTTAAGGGCTTGTAAAGCATTCTCATGCTTTTCAGTCCATTCAAATTTCTTGTTTTTCCTTAGGATATCATAAAATTCTTTACATCTTTCTGAGGATTTTGATATGAACCTGTTTAAAGCTGCTATCCTGCCTGTTAGCCTTTGTACATCCTTAGCATTGGCAGGGGATTTGATATTCACCAATGCTTTAATTTGTTCTGGGCTTGCTTCAATGCCCCTCTGAGTTACCATATATCCTAGAAATTTACCTGCTTTAACACCAAAGTGACATTTCGAAGGATTAAGCTTCATGTTATAATTATCAAGGATATCAAATGCTTCTTCCAAATCCCTTAGGTGATCCTCAGCTTTCTTTGATTTGACTACCATATCATCTATGTATACTTCCATAGTTTGTCCAATTTGATCTTTGAACATCATATTCACCAGCCTTTGATATGTTGCACCTGCATTTCTTAGTCCAAAAGGCATGGCAATATAACAATACAAACCGGTTGGGGTCATAAAGGCCGTATCCTCTTGGTCGGATGGTTCCATATGAATTTGTTGGAATCCAGATGATGCATCCATAAAGGTCAACAGTTCATGCCCCGCCGTTGCATCCACCATGGGACTGCTTTCATATCATGTATCCAGGGCCTGCCAAGGATAACATTGCAACAAGATAAACAGTCAGTAACACAAAATTTTTGATAATTATGTAATCCTTCCACGTAGATTGGGAGTTTGATGTCCCCCAGAGTTTTCTTCGTTTCTCCACTGAATCCTACAAGCACGGAGGATCTTGGTGTGATGTCTGATTCTGGGATACCCATTTTCTTCAGAACATCAAGCTGGATAATGTTCACTGAGCTTCCTCCGTCGATAAGGATCCTGCGGACAAAATGGTTAGAGATAAAGAGAGTAATAACTAAACTATCATGATGAGGATCCTGGATGTTAATGCGATCATCCTCATCAAACGTTATCGTCTTTCCTTCCGAGACACTTGATGTTCGAATAGGTCTTTCTCCATTATCCATTTTTGCTTCCTTTGCATGCCTTTTGGCTGCCGAGAAGGATGTACCACAAATATCTGATCCTCCGGAAATAAAGTTGATCACTTGTGCATTCGCCGGAGGGGCTGGAGCCTTTTCAGGGATCCTTTCAGGATCCTGAGTTTTTTGCTTTTTTCTTCCCAACAATTCTTTCAAATGTCCCTTGCTTAGCAGATATCCAATTTCTTTTCTTAATGCTATGCATTCTTCAGTTAGATGCCCGAAATCCTCGTGGTATGCACACCACTTTGACTTGTCTTTAGTCCCGGATGGTTTGTCATTCTTTCTGGGCCATCTGGCTTTTTCTCCTAGATTCTGCATTGCAAGGATTAGTTCATGATTGTCAACAGAAAAACAATATTCAGAAATTGGAGGATAATCCTCATCATCCTCTTCTTGGTCAATAGCATGCACGTTCTGGTTGTCATTTCTATGGTAGGATTTGAATTTATTGCTCCTGAAGGAGGATCCTTGCTTCTCCTGTTTTGAGGATCCTACTTGTCTTTCCTGGATCCTCTTGTCATCCTCTAGCCGGATGAACCTGAGTGCCCGAGTTCTTACTTCATCTAAGTTCCTGCACGGTGTCATAACAAGATCATCATAGAACAATGAATCCTTAAGCAGTCCCATTTTGAAGGCCTCAACAGCCGTGGCCATATCTAAGTTGGGAATGTCCAAGGATTCTTTACTGAATTTAGTTATATTATCCCTTAATGATTCATTATGACTTTGAGTTACCCTATATAAATCACTAGTTAATCTTTCAAATTTTCTACTACAAGAGAATTGGTTATTGAATAAATTAACTAAATTAGCAAATGAAGTGATAGAGTAAGGGGGAAGACTTAGCAGCCATTTAAGAGCTGATCCAGTAAGGGTGGATCCAAATCCTTTACATAAGCATGCTTCCTTTAACTTTTCTGGGATTGGATTGATCTCCATCCTCTCCCTGTATTGTGCTATGTGCTCCTCAGGATCCGTTGTACCATCATACAGCTTCATAGTAGGGATATGGAACCTTTTGGGTACCTCTGCATCACAAATTGGTGGTGCAAAACGAGATACCTTATGGCTCCCATCTGCAATCTCCGGGATAGGCTTGACTACCCCTGGAACACTTGATATCATATCCTTCAGCTTCTGTAACTCCCTGGCCATAGCATGATTGATACCTGTATCCTGCACGAATCCATGGTTAGTGGTAAGATAATTATTTAAGGTGTTACCTCCCATCGGGTTCAAGTTAGGAACAGTGGGTGTGAATCCATATTGCTGGGATTCTGGGATAATGGATGGACCAGTGGAAGCAATGGTCTGCATTGGAATAAAATCTCCTTGATGGACATCTAGGCTTCCTGTTTGCAAACTCTTTAGGGATCCTGGCATCTGGGAGGATCCTGGTATCTGAGACGATCCCGGAACAAAGGAGGATCCTTGAACCTGGGATGATCCTGGAACGAAGGAGGATCCTTGAACCTGGGATGATCCTGGAACGAAGGAGGATCCTTGAACCTGGGATGATCCTACGAAGGAGGATCCTTGAACCTGGGATGATCCTGGGACAAAGGAGGATCCTAAGCTCATGAAGGACCCCAAATGCTGGGCGTAGGCTCCAGCCGGTTGAAAATATGATCCTGATGCCTGAGTCATTGTTGCTGGGCTGAAATGCACTCCTCTTAATTCACCCATATATTGAATGTCTGGGACCTCTGGTGGCTGAGAAGTAATCGTTGGAGTATCAAAATTCAATGATTTGGGCATTAGTGGGGAATGATCCTCTGCCGTTTTCTTTTGCCTTTTGAGATCTCCGATTTCTCTGAGGATCCTGTCATTAGTTTCATCCTGCTGCTGCATACGACCCCTCATCTGCAAAATCAAAGTAAATATATCACTAGTACTGGGAACAGAAGAAGTTAGAGCAGAAGATGATGGTTTAGAGGAGATAGAAGTTGGTCTCTTCTCAGCATTTTTCTGAGATCCAGCTGGTGGTGGAGGCAAAGGTGGAATGCCAGTAGATGAATTGACTGCCGACATCGCTGTGGATGTATTCTTCAATGATGAAGCCATGTAACTCTTTGAAATGATTTCGAACAGAAAGTTTTCTTATGAATGAAGCACCAATTGCCCCACGGTGGGCGCCAAACTGTTTTGGTCAAAAATCACACAAGGATAATGCAACCAAACTCTAAGTAAACGGGGAATGATGCTTGGTTTGTTGAAAAAGTAAAGGATCACTTTGATAAGAAATATGCAAATGACACAAGGATTTATACAAGGAAAAAGCCCTTGATCAATGAATGATCTCCAGCATAAAAAACCTCGGGTGATGGCAACTACCGATCACCAACTTCAATATATGAAAATATGGTTACCACTTCGGATGATAATGAGCTGAGTACAAGGATCACTATAGTTTCGAGTGTCTAAGCGTGTGAGAATTGTGTTGTGTGTTCTTCCGAATGGGGAAGAGTGTCTATATATACAAGTGTAGGTGACCTATTTTAGGTAAAAAGACTAATAATCAGCTCATTACCCCTTTAGAAATAAAAGCAAATCTAGCCTAAATTGTCGCCCTTAAATCATGCCAAGTTTCCATATCCTTTGCGACGTCCATCTCCGATTAAGCACATGCTATAATTGTAAAGACGCGTCCTTTGATTGTGATGCTAAGAGCGGATCCTGCTAGATGTTCCTGCAAAACAACATTTAATTCAATGAAGGTAACTGTTAGCATGAGGATCCTGGGATGGTCCATGATCCTGATCCTGAAGTCCTGCTGAGGATCACTATCTGCTAAAGAAACAAGGATCACTGGTTAGGATCACATGTAAGGATCATGTATCACAAAAATCCAGCCCTAACACTTCCTGCACTTAAATTTCTTATACCATCACCTGCCACTGAGGAAAGGCTTGCTGCTTTCAGAAGCTTGATCCTGCAATAAGGTCATTCACGACAAACACCCAAGACTCACAAGAAGTATCCTCAGGTTCTGTCACGATGTCAAGTAAGTATCCTATTTTTTGTATAGTTAAAAATTTAAGTAAATAGTTAAATAGAAATAGGATAAGGATACTTATCTGTTTTGGATGTGCAGGTGCTGGTAAATCCTCAAAGTCTGCCTCCAAGTTCAGTGTGACTGATCTTGACAACCTACGATCCACCAAGAAGAAGGCCATTGCAAGCCCTAGTGTCTCGATCCCCAAAGCACCCACTAAGGGAAGAGGTGGCAAAAAGAGGAAAAACTCTGAAGTTGAGGATCTACAAGGCCTGCCACTGATCCGCCATCAATTCCTCGAGTACTTCAATGACGTGAGGATCACCGATTCCGCCTAGGTATCCTGCTTATTTGAGGATCACCTGATCTTGAACTGTGCTCTATCTTCTTTGCAGAAATTTGCTGAGATTGAAGACCATGTTGGGAGCGTTGAGGAGAAGGACAAGAAGATTGCTGACCTCCAACAAGTCGCTGTGCTCAAGGATCTCAAGATTCCTGATCTCCAAAAAGACCTCCAAAATGCCAAAGCTGAGACGGCCAAGGTCCTGATCAATGTTGATTACGAGAAGCATGAGATCACCCAGGATGCTAAAGTCTCTGCTGCCATAGCGATGTATAAGACCAAAGTGCCGATGGCCTTGGAAGCTCAGGATCCCGACTTCGATAGGAGCACCTGAGATGTGGAAGGCTGGAAGGCAAGGCTGGCTGAGCTGGAGGACGAGGAGGAGGCTGAGGAGATTCTGACAATCGAGGCTGGAGGCAGTGGCAAGGATCATGGTGGTGAAGCTAGTGGAGCTGGGGATGGTGATGCAGCAAAGGTGCAGGCTGCATGATTGGGCAATGATGGACACTTCTAGACATAGCCGGAGCCCAATTTTTTAGGTTTGATGGTAGTTTTTGTTAAACAATGGTTGGTTTGTACTTAAACAATAGTTTTAAGGTTAAGGATCTAGGATCCTTTGGACAATAGGTAGGATTACAAATGGTGGAGGGATCCTCTGTTTGGGGGATGAAGCCATTGTGATCCTGTCGCCTTTAATTTCCTGCACTTGCTATAACCGCATAAGCAATGGACACCCTTTGCCAACCCATGTGGACGGGTCACGTTTTGCTGGTAGAAACGTGGGTTGGCAATTTTGACAACCTTAAATGGCTTAATCTTTTTGTTAATAAATAAAACTTTTAACTTTTTGGCTATTTTGTGTTGATGTCCTTGTTTATCCTTTAGATTTTCAATTGTTTTAATATACACTTGTCTGAATAAGAAAAGTTGAACAAATTAGATGAAAAATTTTAGGATATGGTCCAGGATCAAATATCCTATAGTTGAAAGATTCCAAAAGGTAGTATATGTTAATAATCATAAGTTCAGTTGTCAAAGTACAAGGGTTATTCAAGTGAATAATAAATTAAATCAAAATAGTTAAGGATCATACCTGAGAATCCAAGTTAGGATCCTAACCCTTAATATTATAATCAGGATAACCATAAGACAAACCTTAGTAAGAGGTAAGGATCAAGGATCCTTGGTTGTTTAACTTCAAAAACCTGAAATAGAACATAACTTGGGACTAAGCCAATATAAGATAAAAGTTAGCAACTGGGGACAAGCCCAACAAACTGGGGACAAGCCCAAATAAACTGGGGACAAGCCCAAATAAACGGATGTAAACTGGGGTCAAGCCCATATAAACGGATGTAAACTGGGGTCAAGCCCATATAAACGGATGTAAACTGGAGTATGGCCCTCACTGGCGACTATCCAAACTTGAGCGACATGAAAATGCTGAAACCTTAGCTAACGTGAAAACGTTAGAAACCTTAGGAACGGATGTATGGTACGTCTACCATTGTACGTAGGATCCTGGGTACAGCCAGTACAATGAAATTGTCAGCCCCTAAAACGAGTACTGGTCGCACTACCTTGAACTGCACCAGGATCATCGTGCGCTACTGGCGAAACTGGGGACAGGCCCAAACTGGGGACAAGCCCAAAACTTTGGAGGGTTGGCCAACCACTTTGATCTTCTGTAAAATGATAACAACTCTGCAAAAGCTTAAACTTTGTGAAAATAGATGTTAACTGATTAACATCTTTAACTTATGATAAGTAATAAGTATAAAATGAATGAAAATGAAAATGAAAGTAATGTGTTACCAAATGTAGAATCATATATCCTTTGAGGATCCTGGATCCTTAATCAGAATACCGGTATCGCTGAGGATCCCTGGTCCTTCTTACTTAAAGTATTTTTTGAGATGAACAGCATTCCAAGCTCTTGGTAGGAGATCACCATCCATTGTTAACAAATGATATGCCCCCTTTCCTGATTCAGCTTCAATTAGATAGGGGTCTTCCCACTTTGGTGCTAGCTTGCCATCAGAAGGATTTGTAGTGTTCTGGAATGCTTTTCTTAGCACAAAATCACCAACTTGAAATCTTCTAATCCTGACATTCTTGTTGTACGCTCCAACCATTCTTTGTTGATAACTGGCCATTTCCTTTTTTCTGACTTTGAGCAAAAGCTTCTTCTTAGGATGTAGATGTTATGTTGGTTGGTGTAGAATATTACTGTGTCTTTGACAAGCATCACACTTCTTTGTGTATTCCACAGCATACATCTTCATGGTAGGCCAATAGTATCCTGTTCTAAGGATCCTTGAGAATAGTGCTTTGCCCCCAGTGTGGTTTCCACAGTCTCCTTGACTTTGAAAGCTTTAGGATTTTGTCCTGTAGGGATCTCTCCATGTTGTATATATCTTAGGATTGGAAGGATCCAGGATCCTGAATTCGACTGTGTAGGATCACCAGGTATGATTGCAGAATCCTCCACTATCTCCATGGCTACGTGATCCTCAATTGCAGGAGTTAAAAAATGGGTGATGAGTATTTTTCACATCTTCTGGCATCTTTAGGAATGATCCAAGGTTAGTTAAAGCATCAGCTTCTGCATTTTCTTCCCTGGGTACCTGTGGTAGACTGAAAAAGCAAAAGAATCTGCCAGTTTCCTGACTATTTCTAAGTACTTGGTTAGCTTTTCACATTTGACAGTGTAAGAACTATTATAATGATTAGTAATTGATAGAGAATCTACATATACTTGAAGATACCTAATCCTCATATTATTAGCTAATTGCAAACCTGCTATCAAGGCCTCATACTCTGCCTCATGATTAGTGGTTTGGAATTCACATGCAATGGATTGGGGTATAATGTCCCCCTGTGGCGATTTTAGTAGTGTGCTTTGTCCAGTTCCTTTAACATTTGAAGCTTCATCCGTGAAGAGTGTCTAAGGATCCTTGGTCTTCTCAAGTTGTTGAACTTCTAATTCAGCTTCCCTTTGTAGATCACTACTGAAATCAGCCACAAAGTCAGCTAAAGCTTGGGACTTGATGGCAGTCCTAGGTTCATACTTAATGTCATATGCAATAAGCTTGATTGCCCACTTTGCCATTCTACCTGACATTTAAAGTTTCCTGAGAACATTCTTGACAGGGAGGTTAGTTTTCACAATAATGGTGTGAGTTTTGAAATAATGTTTATGTTTAGCAGAAGCCATAATTAAATCAAGAATTAATTTCTCTAAATGAGAATACCTGGCCTCAGCATCAAGTAGAATTTTACTTACATAGTATACCGGATGTTGAGAGCCTTCATGATCCTTAACTAGGATCACACTTACTGCTTTAGCTGAAATAGCTAAGTATAAGGATAACGATTCTCCATTTTCTGGTTTCATCAGGGCTGGTGCTGAGGATAGATAATCCTTAAGAACCTTAAGTGCAGCTCCATGCTTATCAGCCCACTCAAACTTGCCTTGAGCAATTTGTCTACCTCTTCTTGGATAATGGCATTCCTTTCAAGTGCAAACTTTCTCCTGTCATATCTTCATATTTCCAAGAGAAGGTAGATTTTCTTCTTTCCAAGAAGGATACTAAATCCTGCTCAATATTGTCTAGGATCTCGGATCCTATAAAAATTTGGGATTCAGGATCCTCTGGGTTCAACATAATATCCTTGACGTCTTGCTCTCTTGCCTCCATGATGTCTTGCTCCTTGGAGGCTGGCTTCATTGAAGAAGTGTAACAGTTCTTTGCCTCATGCTGATCACTTCCTATCTTCACCATATCTCATAGAGTTGGGACCTTGACACATTGATGATATGTTGAGAGGGATTGCCTTCATATCGTGTATCCATGGCCTGCCAAAGATAACATTACAGCAAGATAAGCAATCAATAACATAGAATTTTTTTTAACATAATTCACTCCCTCTATGTAGATAGGAAGTTTGGTGTCCCCCAATGTAATCTTTGTCTCTCCACTGAATCCCACAAGGACAGATGATCTTTGGACAATATCGGATTCAAGGATGTCCATTCTATTGAGGACATCCAACTGGATTATGTCCACTGAGCTTTTCCCATCAATGAGAATCCTGCGAACAAAATGGTTAGATATAAATAATGTAATAACTACACCGTCGTGATGAGGATCCTGAATGTCCGCACAGTTATCCTCATCATATGATATCACTTTCTGCTGGGTAAGGATGGAGGTCCGAACAGGTTTGCCCCCATTCTCCATCTTTGTTTCCTTTGCACGTCTCTTAGCTGCTGAGAACCTCCGGAGATGAAATGGATGATTCAAGCATCGGATGGTGGAGGAGGAGCTTTTTCAGGAACTTTCTCAGGATACTTGATCCTTGACTTTTTCCTTCCAAGCAATTCCTTCAAGTATCCTTTGCTCTAAAGATAACCTATCTCCTTCCTTAATGCTATGCACTCATCTGTGAGATGACCAGAATCCCCATGGTAAGCACACCATTTCGATTCGTCTTCGGTGGCAGACGGTTTGTCATTCTTCCTTGGCCACCTAACCTTGACACCTAAACTCTGCATAGAAAGGATTAGTTCATTATTATCAGCAGAAAAACAATATTCAGAAATAGGAGGATAATCCTGATCATCTTCCTCTTGTTCCACGGCATGCACACTCTGGTTGTCATGGTTGGAGTATTGCTTGGATCAGTTATCCTTGAGATAGGATCCTTATTTGTCTTGCTTTGAGGATCCTGACAATCTCTCGTAGATCCTTTTGTCATCCTCTAAACGGATGAACCTAAGGGCCCTGTTTCTTTCCTCATCTAAGTTCCTGCAAGGGGTCATGACAAGATCATCATAGAACATTGAATCCCTAAGTAAACCCATGTTAAAGGCTTCTACAGCCGTGGCAATATACAGGTTAGGAATATCTAAGGATTCTTTACTAAACTTAGTGATATAATCCCTAAGTGATTCATTTTGACCTTGTGTTACCCTATATAGATCACTAGTTAATCGTTCAAATTTTCTACTACATGAGAATTGGCTATTAAACAGATTAACTAAATTAGCAAATGAAGTAATAGAGTAAGGAGGAAGACTTAGCAGCCATTTTAATGTTGATCCGGTAAGTGTGGATCCAAAGCCCTTGCACAAGCAACCAGATTTGGTGTCTGAAACCTCTTCGGTATCTCTCCTGAATGATTCAAGTTTGGAATTCCAGATGTGAATCCATGTTGGCGGGATTCTGGCATAACCGAGGGACCAGAGGAAGCAGTGGTCTGCATTGGTATGAAGTCTCCTAGATAAACATCTGAACTTCCAGGTTGCACACTCCTTAAGTATCCTTGATCCTGGAAGAGGTTGGATCCTTGAACTGCTGTGAATGAAGATCTTGGAGGATAATCCATGGATCCGGAAACCTGTGATGAAGATCCTTGAACCTGGAAGGAGGAACCTTGAACCTGAGAGGATCCTTGAACCCGAGAGGATCCTTGAACATGGGAGGAGGATCCCTGAACCTGAGAGGATCCTTGAACCTGAGAGGATTCTTGAACCTGAGAGGATCCTTGAACCTGGGAGGATCCTTGAACCTGAGAGGATCCTTGAACCTGAGAGGATCCTTGAACCTGAGAGGATCCTTGAACCTGAGAGGATCCTTGAACCTGAGAGGAGGATCCCTGAATTGGCTGCGTCCCCATGCATCCTCCTAAACTGGTGAAGAATCCCTGATGCTGAAATGAGGATCCTAAAGGCTGGAAAGAGGATCCTCGAGCCTGAGACATTACCGATGATCCAGAACGCATTCCCATTGATGCACCCTTGTATTGGACATCTGGAGCTGCAAAGTGCTGGGAAGTTATGGCCGGAGTGTCGAAATTCAGCGACCTCGACATCAAAGGGTAGTGATCCTCTGCTGATTTTATCAATTTCGCGAAGGATCCTGCCATTAGTTTTGACCTGCTGCTGCATGTGATCCTTCATCTGCACAATCAAAGCATAAAAATCACTGTTAGTAAGTGTAGAGGAAGAAACAACAGTTGGTTTTGTGAAAACGGGGGTTGTCTTTTTCGGAGAATTCTCAGAATTCTTCTGGAATGCAAGGAAGAGATGATGCAAAGGCGGAATGCCCTGTGAAAAAGTGACCGCCGACATAGAACTTGGAGTAGTTTTCCCTGAGAAGCCATGTGGTTGAAGGTGATGAACCGAAATGAATGAAATGAACAAAATTTCTCAGAATTGAAGCACCAATTGCCCCACGGTGGGCGCCAAACTGTTTTGGTCAAAAATCACACAAGGATAATGCAACCAAACTCTCTGTTACGGGGTATGATGCTTGGTTAATTGTATGAACAACAATTATATGAAATCAACGATGAACATCGAGATTTATATGAGGAAAAAGCCCTTGATCTTTAGAAGATCTCCGGCATAAAAAACCTCGGGTGATGGAAACTACCAATCACCAACTATATTGCAAAAACAGCAGTGATCCTTGTACAACTTCGGAAGAAAACAAGCTCAATACAATGAATTTCTAGTGTAAGTGTGTGTTTTTTGCTAAGTGTTTGCAGAGAATTCGTGTTTTGTGTGTTGTTTGTGTGGTGTGTACGAATTGTGTCTTAATTGAGCTCATTTTCCCCTTAAAAGATAAGAAAAAAACAAGTAACTAACTTCCCGAAAAAGGTGGAAGTCACCCATGACCACCACTAACGGTTATTTCCTTATTATGCACGTGCCTAGGAAGCATATTCCACGAGATTCCCGCAAAGAAGTGGTCCACTTCGTCCATTATCTGCATTTACACATTAAAAACGTGACAATTGTAAGTTCTGTTAAGGATCCTGGATCCTCAGACGCGTGATCCTCAGACTCGTGATCCTCAGACCCGTGATCCTCAGACTCTGGATCCTCAGACTATCTGCATCATCCATTAAGAATCCGTGATCCATGCCCAATCTCAGGATAGATGATCCTTAGCATAAAATTTATGCCCAATCTTCTTCAGCATACTAACCAACATACCAGCATCAAACTCCTCAACATATGAATTTAAATCCCTTTTAATTTTTTTAAAATCCACTGCAGTAGCACCAACATTTTCGAAACCACCATAAATCGTCCTCATTACATTAAAAGCCTAACATGGCCAATATTAACCTTGGACATATTGCATAACACTTGCATTTGCTGATATGTCAAATGGTGTGACGACGGAAGAAATTGTATATCTTCTTCAGCAACAAACGTATGATTATGTTTCTCAACAAACTTATAAACTTTAAATTTTATACCATCATCTGAACTCCATCCTAATTGAGCAATACAACCTGTTCTTTGGAATGGTTTGCTCCTACTTATCGCCTTTTCTTTACCATCATCAATAGAATTGTATATTTTAGATGGTTTAATTCCTTCTTTTGAACATACAAAGTACTTCGTCCTCAAAATGTTACCTTGAACATTTTGACCTCCTTTATGAACACTAAAACCTCTACTTTTAGCATATGTTTGGTAAAACTCATACGCGTCATCAATTGAAGCAAATTCCATACCAACACACAGCTTAATTGAACTAGCAAATTGTGGTGTATACTATGTCATATCAGCACAAGAAGAACAACTTTTAGATTCACATTCATCATTGGCAAACAATGTTGTAAAATCACGTAACAAACATAAAAAAAATAAAGTTTTGTAAATTACAATCACGTAATAAGCATAGCAAACAAACCTAAAAATTAACAAACATTGAGAGAATATAATCATGTAATAAGCAAAAAACATATAAAAACACATTATAAGCAAAGCAAAACATAACTAACAATGAAATAGCATAAAACTACAATCTTGATTATGTTGAATGAATATTCACGTAATCGCGTGAAAATAACATAACAATTACAGAAAAAAATCATAACAATTGATTATAACAACTATTTGATAACAAAAAAATCCGATTCAAACTCCTAAAAACTACAAATCGAGTGAAATTCAGAACAAATTTAACTTCAAATAAAACCCGGAGAGGTCGAATTTTGAAGACATGATAACACAAAAATCGCGAGAACAGATGAACGAAGAGAGAATGAAATCGTATACGATCGATCACTTAAAGAAGAATGAGAGAATTCAATCACTAAATATATTGAAAATCGCATACATATATCACAAAAATCTGTTATTGATATAAACCAAAGACGAAAAAACGAAAATACCATTGCATCAATTGTCACGTACGCTTCGTATGACTTTGCCGTCTTGTACATGATCCGGATACTATATCTTATTCTCTAAATTATTATATCATAGTAAATGTGTGCATAGGTGGTATTATTTCTAGAAAATTATATATAAAGATAAGTGAACATTTTTGTATAAAATATGTGCATAATATTTATTCTTATATTCGATCAAAATATGACAATATGTAGAATGGCTGGGGTTCTAGAGTGAACGCTAGTGTATTTGTGAACTGAATGAACAAATCCTGGCTATTGATTTACATCATCAAATCGTAAAATACACAAGTGTATTTTCATCATCAAATCCTGTCAATTGATTTACACTTGTGTATTGATAATTAAGGGCTAAGATTAGTTCACTAGTATTCACAATCAAGGGGGTTGTTCACAAATGAACCTAACCCTATGCAGTATATTTTATAAATCTACTTTTATATCTACACCGATGTTTATCATATGACTAAATTCTTAGCACTTTAGGGAGGAGCACCTATACTACACACCTTGATATTGTTAGATTATAGACCATTTCATTTGGACACTACAAATATATAAAAATTAAACACCAACAACATAAATTGCGGATGTCATTTTAGAAAAAGAAAAAAAAAAACTTTAATCAAAACATGGAAATAGAAAAATAAACAAGCACTTGACCCGGGGGTCATATGAGGGTCCAAATGGGCATTAAAGTCCCCACAATTTTAAGTATAGTCTTCGCCGTAGTTAAAGTGGTTATGATAGTTATATTAGGTGTGTTAATCGTTATATAAGGGTGCATGTATACATAGTTCCCCTCCCTTTCGAACTAACCTCTGAAATCCATAACTTCAACAACGAATTGAAGATCATATTCGGAATCGATTTGTTCTCTAACTTCAACAACGAATTGAAGATCATATTCGGAATCGATTTGTTCTCTATTTGATCGCCAACAACGAGGTAAACAATTTCTCCATAACATTGTGCTAGGGTTTTTCTGTTACTTGTTTGATGATAATGATTGAATTGTTGTTTGCATTTTATAGTTTGCAATCTCATTTTAACTTCGAGAATATATGGCTTTTGAAAAATTAAAGATATTTCACGATTATGTAGGATGATCAGATTTAACCTTTCAATTAGGTTAGGTTCAACACTTCAACTATTTGATATTTGTTTGAATTGTGTGTGTACTGTGTTTATTCAGCAACAAGATCGTTCAATTTGTGTTTCTGTTGACTCTATGGAGATGAAAAACTGTAAATGATTAAAATATAAGGGTGAGAGGGGCACTCCTCTCTTAAGGGAGTCCCCTCTCTTACACACACTCAGTCAGCACGTGTCACGTCAACTCCTCTCTTAAGTTCCAATTTTGCACTCAAACGTTGGTATCACTCCACTCACACAATTACTTTTTTATAAAAAAGAAAAAAAAAATATGATTGGTGGAAAAATGATGGACCCACATTAACAACCAATCACCCCTCTCTCTCTCCTCTCTCTCAAGCGGTGAATACACACCGATTCCCCTCACCGAAGTGATGGCGGCGGTGTAACCGCACGGTGAAAGGACTCCCTGCATGGGGTCACCGAAGACACTGCAGTCACCCTAAGGGTGAAGGGAGTGGCTCGGCAAACCAAACGGCAAAGGTGTTTGCCGCGCGGCAACACCGCCGCCGGCCACCTTTGCGGCTCGGCAAACTCGAAAAATCGGTGAACCTTTGCCGCTCGGCAAGAAGAGAGAGAGAGGGGCAATAATGATTGGAGCATGATTGGAGCATGTTTTTCCGTGCTACGGCGACTGGTGACGGTGGTTTCCGGTGGCAGTGGTTGTGTTGCTACGGCGGTGGTGAACAGGAGGTGTTGGAACCGGTGGTGGTGGTGGCCGTGGTTGTGGTTGTGGTGGTGGCGAGTGGTGATGGTGGCGGTACGAGGAAGGAATTTATGGGGGTGTTTGCCGGTGTTACTGTCGGAACGACGGCCGGAGCTCCTCCGGTTGCAGATTTTGGAGAGATGGAGAAAGTGTGCGTAACAGCCGGAAAAGATGGCGCCGGAGCTCGGCCGGCACCTCCGGCTACGATCGTCGGACCTGTAACTTCATATGAAACCTCTTATATAGGGTTTTGTGTCAAGTTTTGTCTTTTTGGTAGTAGAGAACTTGCATAAGATCGATATAGCTTTTACCTTCTCAGTTCGTACTTTTTAGTAGTGGTAAGGTGAGATGGGTATTTGTGGTGGAAGGTAGAAAAAAAAAATGATTTAAAGTTTTAAACTGCCATAGTTCAAAAAAAAAAATTAAAAAACAAAAAAAAAGTTTGCCACTTTCAACTATCTACACCATTGCCAACACTTTTCAGCAAAGTTTAAACTTTTTCTCTCCTCTGACGTGGCACTCTCTGATTGGTCCATTTTAAAGTTTGCCACTTTTACCTGTTTAACCACTCCCTTCACCCTAAGAGAATTGGGTTGTATTAATACATTGGTTTGAGTTTTGATTTGACTTTATTCAATCTTGGAAGTTACATAAGGTTTTTGGGATTATACGAGTTATCTTGAATCTGTAAATATATCCACTTAGAGAATTCAATCGTCTTAAGTTTTAAAAAATTATTATGCCAGGCTTTTTTTTTCTATTGCCCCAAATCTAGGATGAATTTGAAAAGGATGGCTTCATGACCAATGAGATTTGCCAAAATGAGAAACTGTAACTTCATTAACGAAACCAAGTTTATATATTGACTATTGTGTGATGGTTTCTCCATTAAATTTCAGTTTAATTATGCAATATAGTGTTGTAGAAATTTCTTTTTTAGTATGGGTTTTACTGTTATCTAAGATGATTGTTAAAGCCAATCGGGATGTATATGGCAATGGGATGCATTAAAATGACTTTTGTGAAAATGCAATAACACAAGTGTGGATGATTGAACTTGAACAACATGTTAACATAATAATGCTTAAGCTGGGGCAGGATTGGATTTTAAAATAGTGCAAACTTAAAAAAACTTCAATGTCAGTCACTCTTTATCTGTTAATTATATATATAGGGTAAAGTTCTTGTACAAATAATCTTAACATATTAAACATACAAATTGAAGGAAAACTCAAAAAGACAAGGTGACATTTTTGTAATTATCAATAACTATCAAAGTTACTCTACAAATATACCTAAAAAAACCTAACCACTCCCCCCACCTCAAAAAAAAACCTAAACCCCCCACCCCCCAAAAACCTAAAAAACCTACCCCCCCCCACCCCCCAAAAACCTAAAAAAAACCTACCCCCCCCACACCCCCCAAAAACCTAAAAAAACCTAACCCCCCCCCCACCCCCCAAAAACCTAAAAAAAAACTAACCCCCCCCCCCACCCCCCAAAACCTAAAAAAACCTAACCCCCCACCCCCCACCCCCAAAAACCTAAAAAAAACCTAACCCCCCACCCCCACCCAAGCTAAAATGCTAAAAACTAAACCCCCAAAAAACCTAAAAAAATCTAAAAAAATTAAAAAAAAAAACACACAAATTATGTTATTTTATTTTTTTAACATTTTTTATTAAAAATCGCTACTTTTAGTAGCAGCCAAAAAAAATGTAGCGATTTTTTAATAAAAAATGTTAAAAAAAATTGTGTTTTTTTAGGTATTTTTTGTTGTAACTTTGATAGTTGGTGGTAATTACAAAAATGTCACCTTGTCTTTTTGGGTTTTCCTTCAATTTGTATGTTTAGTATGTTAAGATTATTTGTATTTGATCTTTTGCCTATATATATATTTGTTTAACTTCGAATTGATGGTTAGGCTGGACGGTATGGGGACCGTCCAGCGCCGTCCTCCGCCCGTCGCCGCTCCCCTCTCCATGCCGCGGTGCTCCGTCTTCAGCAAGTCCCGTCGCCATCGTCGGAATTCCGACGTCCAGGACGCTCCAAAACAGTGGGCCCCCTCTATTTTGTTTGTTTGTTTGTTTGTTTGTGGGATTTGTACATTATGCTTTAATACTTGTACATAGTTTTGTGGGGTAGGATCATCTAGCACCATCCTCCCATGCCCCCTAGTTTTGGAGGATGATCCATCTTGGGAGGACTATGATGTGTCGCCTACATGGCGGATCATCCTCCAAGGATGGTCCATCACCATACCATGTAGCCTTATGTATTTGACGTTGGTGTACTATTTTGGGTGTATGTAGGTCTGTGTTTGGGGTTTTCAATAAATGTACGTACTCCATATATTAATTAATTGCGATTGCTGTCTTGTCTTACTTGTTCTATGAAGTGAGACTTTTCATTCGATGAAGCCAATCTTGGAACCCAAGAAGCCACACATATATAGGATGGCTAGGTCTATTCGCACACGGCTGTTGTCTTTTTGCACATCCAAAGCGCCTCGCTATGGCCAAAGCGGGGCGCTTTGGCTTTGGTCAACAGACAAGGACTGACTTCTGTCAGTCCTTGTCTGTTGACCAAGCCAAAGCGCCCCGCTTAAGTCAGTCCTTGTCTGTTGACCAAAGCCAAAGCGTCCCGCTTTGGCCATAGCGAGGCGCTTTGGATGTGCAAAAAGACAACAGCCTTGGTTAGGGTTGATTTGGGTTGATGTGGGTTAGTTTGGTAGGGATTTTTGGTTGAATTAGTTTGTTAGGGATTTTTGGAGGAAAAAATTTTTATGTGAGAGTTGCCGTTGTGAATGAGAATTTGTTTTTGAATGATTGAATGTTGCCTTTTTGAATTAAAACGTTGTTTATTTTGTTAAATTAACGTTGTTTATTTTTATGTGAGAGTTGCCGTTGTGAATGGGAATTTGTTTTTGAATGATTGAATGTTGTCTTTTTGAATTAAAACGTTGTTTATTTTGTTAAATTAACGTTGTTTTATAATTACGTCATTACGTCATTATTTTTATAGAATGTGTATAATATAAGTTCTTAACGTTTTTTATTTTGTTAAATTAAAACGAACACGTTAAATAAAATGTACAGAAAGCCATAAGAATTAAACGTAAACAATCCAGAACCAACGTGATGTAAATAGAAGATTAACTGCAATATATATATATATATATATATATATATATATATATATATATATATATATATATATATATATATATATATATATATATATATATATAGGGTAGGGATATGGTAAAAAGTGTCTAAAATGTAAGAAGGGTAAGAAGTGTTTTAAACCATTGGATATTTGATCTAATGGTTGAGATCAATAGGGTATAAAATGTAAATTGTGTTTTAATTAGAAGGACCTTATGTAAAAATTGAAGGGCAATAGTGACTTTTCCAACATTTCAAATATGGTAACCGTTTCAAAACCACCCATCAAACTCCTAAAGATCAGCGAATTATATGTAACCGCCATCAATCTCCAAAAAAAATCAGCGAATTTCTTCATACTTTAAAACATTCCCAGATTTTTAAAACGTAATCGCAGATTCAAGTCATGGTGTTTTATCTGGAGACTTGTTGATGGCGTGGTGTTTTATCTGGAGACATTGTTCATGGCGTAGTGTTTTATAAATACAAAACATTCCCAGATTTTAAAACACCAAGACTAGGATTCAAGTCATGGTGTTTTATCTGGAGACCTTGTTCATAGTGTGGTGTTTTAAACATCTATGATTCAAGTCATGGTGTTTTATCAGGAGACATTATTCATGGCGTGGTGTTTTATCTGGAGACATTGTTTATAGCGTGGTGTTTTATCTGGAGACATTGTTCATGGTGTGGTGTTTTATCTGGAGACATTATTCATGCCGTGGTGTTTTATCTGGAGACATTGTTCATGGCGTGGTGTTTTGTCTCCAGATGTTTAAAACACTATGCCATGAACAATGTCACCAGATAAAACACCACGCCATGATTCAAGTCATGGTGTTTTATCTGGAATCCCCAGGAACCTTCTATGAATATAACACCATACAACTTAATAGAACACCAGAATAAAACACTATGATACACATTAACCTGCATCGCTGGACTACATTGAAATTGATATAAAACACCAGAATCGAAAAAAGGCGCAGACGTTAAACAACTGGAAGATTTGATAATCCTTTATGTATTTATAATTAATGATGATTGAAAGATACGTATAACACAATCGTATTGTATCTTGCAGGAAATTACAAAATTCGTTCAAATCCCTAAACAATCTCATGGACGGTTATTTTTGGATCAGTTATGTTGAATTTGAATTAAATGATAAAAATGTACAATTACAAAACTACCCTTTTGAATTAATTAAGAGGATGGACACTTGTCATTCCAGGAATATTTCTTACACTTCTTACAAATTAAGCACTTTGTACAGGATCCTAAACCTATATATATATATATATATATATATATATATATATATATATATATATATATATCAGTTTGTACATACAATACACAACAAAAAGGTACAACTAAGTACATAATACATAACAAAACACTAAACAAACAAAGTAATGTACTAATCCTCGTGCGGTGGGGACGGTGGGAGGGGAAGTGGAGGCAACGCAGCGAGCTCTCGTAGATCAACGAGCGTCTGGACGATCCAGTCAATGCGTGCGCCCTGATGTCTGAGGCGCCGGTCGAAGTCCCGAGCCACCTCACGCGCTGCCGGAGGCAGGTCAGCGTAAACGTGCTGCGAGTACTGTGGCGGCTCAGGAGCTGGCTGAACTGGTGGTACCGGGACCTCCTCGACCCGCTCCTCCTGCGCCGGATCATCCTGAGCCTGAGCCTGAGCCTGAGCCTCAGGCTGAGCCTCAGGCTCATCGATACCCAGAGCCTGTAGCTGAGCCCGCCGAGCGGCCCGCTGAACATCAGGAGGGGCTAACATCCCAGGCCTCACCTCAATAACAACCGGGATGACCTCCGGCAACATCTCTGGCTGCCAAATCAGCCCGTCAGCACCCCTGAACCTCAGACCGACATCAAAGGTACGGGTGATCTGCATAGCGGCTACTGACGCGCGGCCCAACCTGGATGACGGGACCGGATCGGACAGCAGCGGATCATGCTCGGGCACGATCCCTAGCGAGCGTGCAATGGCGGTGATAAATGAGCCAGTGTGAAGAAACCCGCGGAGCTGCCAGTGATATGCAGTAGAAAAGTAATCTGCCAGGCTGGCTGCTAGATCGCAGGGCTGGCGGCGTAGTAGGCAGTATAGAAAGAAAAGGTCACTGAGGTTGACCTTCTCCTTGCTGGAACCCCGCGGCACGATAGTCGACGCGATAACATGGTGCAGGTATCGGTACAAGGGGTCTCTAATGGTGGTGGCCTTTTGCCAGGATTTCCCAAAGGGGGCCCTGGAAATGGCCCTCTAGAAACTGATAAGCGTCTGCCTGTCCATCAGCGTAACCGCCTGCGTATATAAATCAGTATCAAGCTCAGGCTCAGTGTACAAACCTGTATGGATAGCAAACTCCCGCACACTCATCTCAAACTCCTGACCGGCGAGACGGAATGTAACCTCGTGGACTGGAAAAGCAGGGTCCTCCACGTAATCCGCCGGATGCGGCGCGTATGTAAACGTGGAAAGAAACTCGACCGTAAGCTCAGGGTACGAGTCCTCCATCGCTAACTCAAATAGGCGCGACCAAGGAGTATCTAGCCCAATAATATCACGCGCCCGCTCGACCTCCCCCACGGTACTCAGCAGCTCCCAATCTATCCCTACATGCTCCCCAATCTCTATGGTGCGCAACCTAGCGCATCTCCCCCTCGCCCGTGACCCCATCGGAAACTGAAGATACGGACATGCCGGCTCCTCCTCGTCCCCCACCTCTCCCTCAGCCTCCATATGCTCAATCTCCTCATCGGACAAATCCATCTCTGCACGTTGATCAAATAATAATATTAATTAAATAAATAATATTAAATAAATAATAATATTAAATAATAATCTTAAATAAATAATATTAAATAAATAATATTAAATAAATAATAATATTAAATAATAATATTAAATAAATAATAATATTAAATAAATAATATAAAATAAATAATAATATAAAATAAATAATAATATTAAATAAATAATATTAAATAAACAAATATTAATAATTAAACAAATAATATTAATTAAACAAATAATATTAAATATATAATATTAAATAAACAAATAATAATATTAAATAAATAATAATTAAACAAATATTAATAATTAAATAAACAAATATTAATAATTAAACAAATAATATTAAATAAATAATAATATTAAACAAATATTAATAAACAATTAATAATAATTAAACAAATAATATTAATTAAACAAATAATAATAATTAAACAAATAATAATCAATTAAACAAATGATAATAATTAAAGAAATAATATTAAACAAATAATAATAATTAAACACATAATAATAATTAAACAATTAATAATAATTAAACAAATAATAATAATTAAACAAATAATATTAAACAAATAATAATAATTAAACAAATAATAATCAATTAAACAAATAATAATAATTAAAGAAATAATATTAAACAAATAATAATAATTAAACACATAATAATAATTAAACAATTAATAATAATTAAACAAATAATAATAATTAAACAAATAATATTAAACAAAGAGTAAATTTCAAAGTTCGTCCTTTATGTATGTCTAAAATATCAAAGTATGTCCTTTATCTTTAATAACCTCAGAAAACATCCTTAATGTTTGAAAAACCAATCAGGTTATGTCCTTTACCCTAAACCTTGTTTGTTTTCCCAGTTAAGTCAGGTCACATGTGAAGCACATGAGGGCATTAATGTCATTCTACCTACCATCCTGTTATAAAAACCCTAAAACCCCACAGAGAGAGCTTACATCCACCTCCCACCACCGCTACCATCGGACCTCACTCCCACTACCATCTCTGTTTCTATTGAAAGATTCACAAACAAAGTGAAAAAAAAGTCTCTGTTTCTAGTGAAAGATTCACATGTTAAGCCTGACAATCATCTCCTCCACCATTCCAAGTTCAATTTCCCTTGTTTCACCTCTATCAATCTCACCCCTAACCTGTTCCAAAACCACATTCTTCGATCTTTCACTTCCGAAATCGCTCGAACAATACCTCAAAAGCCGAAGCAGTGATTTCGCGCTTGCTTTAGCATTTCACCTCGAACAATCCGGCGCGAGATGAGAGAGAGAGAACATCATCTTCGTCATCATCGGAGAACGGCCGGAGTAAGAACAACACCAGAACCGGAACCGGCGCCGTTTCTCTCTCTCTCTCTCTCTCTTTCTGCAGCTTTCTCTCTCCTCGATCTCTCTTGTTATCTCCCTATTTCTCTGTCGTTGCAGCCGTATGCCGCCACCACCATGGTGGTCGGCCGTTTAATCGCGTGAAAACATGGGGGTTTTGTGGTGGATTTAAGGTGAAGAAGGAGGGTGGTGGTGTGGTGTGAGTGTCTCGTCGGAGCAAGAACGGGCCGGCATAGTCGTCGGAGTCCAGCTTCGGTCGCCGGACAGGAGACGAAAGGGGAGAAGAAAGGGAAGTCACTGCTCATGAGGGTTTAGGTTTTGAAAGGGAACTCCGAGCGGAAATCAGCAGTCACGAAATCTTCGACGAACTTCGTGGAAGCAGGTGTAGTGGAGGCGGTTATTGACAGACTACCAGATTTTGAAAAATGCGACGCCGGATTTTGCAGTGGTGGTGGTGGTGGTAGTAGAGAGAGAGAGAGAGCAGAGAGAAAGATGAGTGTGTGTTCTGTATGTATGTGTGGGTGTATATATATATTGGTAGGTAGAATGACATTAATGCCCTCATGTGCTTCACATGTGACCTGACTTAACTGGGAAAACAAACAAGGTTTAGGGTAAAGGACATAACCTGATTGGTTTTTCAAACATTAAGGATGTTTTCTGAGGTTATTAAAAATAAAGGACATACTTTGATATTTTAGACATACATAAAGGACGAACTTTGAAATTTACTCTTAAACAAATAATAATAATTAAACAAATAATTATCAATTAAATAAATAATAATAATTAAAGAAATAATATTAAACAAATAATAATAATTAAACACATAATAATAATTAAACAATTAATAATAATTAAACAAATAACAAAAAAAAAATAAACATGAACCAAAGCGCCCCGCTATGGCCTCGGCGCGGCGCTTTGGTTCTTCATTCTGAAGAACAGATCCAGCAAAAATCGACATTACCAAACAACCAACTCAACAATCAACATGTATATTGTAAAGAAACGATTAAGGGTTTGAGATTATACCTTTTAGCGGTTGAAAACCTCGAAAATCTCTGAAAATGGTCGACTGTGTGAGATCGCACGTTTGGTGTGTGTTTTTTGTTTTTGGGTGAAGTGGGGGAGAAGCTGCCCCGCTTCAGGGTATAACGAGGGTCCGAAGCGCCCCGCTATGGCCATAGCGCGGCGTTTTGGGTCCAAAACGCAGCGTTATGAGCATAGCGGGGCGCTTTGGGCATTTTTTAAATTTTTTAAAATTGATTTTAATTCACAAACGCGTCGATAAATAGTCTAAATTTTCCGTTTTTTTCATTATACATCTTTTTTTAATATATATGGACTATACTGCAAGTTCCGGATCAAATTGGTTACGTGTGATGTCTTATTCCGTTATCTCGTATCATTTAGGTTTGAAAGCACAAGTACTCCTGTGAGAAGTGTTATGTGTATCAGCCGCCTACCGTACATGAACATGACGTATTTTTTCATTAATTGTAGTATTATGATCTATATTGTCATTTCGGGTCGTACAAGTGCGTATTGAATCTGATTGGGTCGTGTCGGTGACATTCGGTTTTTAACGTGATGTAACGCGTATATTGAACAAACACAAACGTGATTATTATTAAACACATTTAAGATACATCGTGAACATATGGGGTTACATTAAGGTCAGGGGCACGATACGTAAGCATTTCGTACGTGTTGATCTGATCCCTGTATAATGTATGCCAGGCTGCTGCGCGCTCTGTTCTGTTTGCTGTCCAGAGTAGGTTTGGGGGAGGCATTGGATAACAACCTCCAAGCTCTACATGTATGAAATGCCCATTGTCGACGAACACAACCGCAACTACCAGGTGAGGTTCCTCAGCTTCGTTTGGGCCGCCCAGCAGAGGGAAAATTGTATCGCTCCCACGAATGTCGAAGGTGTGAACAATCACACCGTATCGTTGGGCAATAAGAAACCCCGTCTCAGGCATCGACATGTAATTTTCGATACCTGCTCGTCCCACCCCCTTGAAATCGATCCGTTTAACCAGCGCATCATAATGTCCTATGTTTTCCGGATCGAAAACCTGCCTCCAAAGCGATTCGTTCATACGTAACTCCTTTAGAAGTTGTTCCCGGATCTTCAAATATGAATTTTGTTTCACTCCTAACACAACAGCCACCGATCGAAATCCACAATGACCATCTGGTTTCACGTCCTTTATTCTAACGATGTATGGATGGATCACTTTGGGAATCTGAGATGCGTAGTTGCGGATCGCTATATCCGTCTTAGGACCGAGCTTGATATTCGGGAAATCAGGGTGTAGGTTGAGCGGTTTGGTATTCTTTTCTCTTCTAGAATCTTCGGCTGATATGTACGAGCTGTGACGGGGAAGATCGTCTGAGGCATCGACCCAAGTTTCTTCTGACGGAATGTAAGAGCTTTGTCTAGCGGTTTCAACCTTTCTTTCTTCCTGCGTTTTCAATGTTGGGCGACCACGAGTTTTCTTCAGAACAGCAGGAGGTTTTTTGTTACTGTTCCCTGGATTGAGGATTTGCTGAAACTTTTCAAAGAAGCTCCTTTTCACTTGAGGGGGTGTTGGATCGATCTGTTTTTTCAATTTTTCAAATTCCGCGTCTACATCGATATCCTCTATGTTATTCCTTGCAGGCTTGAAGTCAAGCTTCTTCCAAAACACGTCTATGTGTGTGATCCGGATTTGCTGACCTGTGGATGAAAACAAATTAGGTGGCAAAATCATAACGAGAAAGGTCAAAAATATTAATTACCTTTATTTTCCAACTTTTCCAAACGACAGGCACATGGCAAACCACAGCTGGTAAAAAGTTGGCAACCACAGCTTGCACCGTAGGCTATCAACCCGTCTTCCTTACGTTTTAGTTCCATACTCAAAAGCTCAATCGCATATATTGAAACCTTTCTGAGAATATATGCAAGCATGGGCTGATTCTTGTGGTGCGTCATCACTTTTCGGAGGCTTGTTTCAAAGCTACTTCTAATCTCGGCGTATTGTTTATCAACAACATGATCAACATACAGTACAAGTTTATCCAGTGTGTTGCGATGACTTGGAAAGTGACTTTTTAATGTTGCATGCATGCTCTCAACCCTGTTGGTCGTAGTCTGGTGAAAGTTGATAGTTTGGTTAATCCAGCAAGATACAAACTTTTCACGGTACGGATCCAACCAGGATTTCTTCAAATAATCAAAAACCTCTAAAATTAAAAAACGTAAATAGTCAGTTTTTGTTATTATATAAAATTTGAACATAATTATGTAAGAAATACTCACGTTCACGGTCAGCTTCTTTCAGCTGTGCTTCAAGGTTTTCCAAGTTATACCTGTATATTTCCTCGGTCGTAGACTCGCACAATGTCCAAAATGTACGTACGAATTCTTTCCACTCCTTGTCAGAGAATTTCTTCTTGCTGTTCTTATTAATATTTTGTTGAATATGGAACCGACAAAGATACTTATGCGCTTTTGGAAAAACTTGTTCACACGCGTTCATTAGCGCAAAATCCCTGTCTGTTAAAATCACGCGCGGTTCCATACATCCTGCCAGCATAGACTTGATCCTCTGCAACACCCATAGGTAGTTCTCTGACTTCTCAGCGGAAATTACCGCACAAGCAGCCGTAAACGATTTGTTTGTCGACGTCATGCCTACGACCTGAACAAATGGCAGGTTGTACATGTTCGTTTTGTATGTGGCGTCAATCATTAGCACATGCGGGAAGGCACACCACATAGTGAATGATTTTTCGTGAACAAAGAAGACGTCTTCAACTTCGTTCGATATCTCATTCGTGCGCATGTAATAAGTGTAATTTTTTTCGATAAGAATGTTTTCAAGTTTTTGCATCGGAGACTTACCGACATTTTTTTCGGCGTTGATCTTCTGAACAGCGTTGTGTATATCTTTCGGAATAAGCTTTCTAGCCGGATTGTTTTTTGTCAGCGTTCGCCAGATACTTTGGTTGGGAATATCTTGCTCTGCCAACTCCTTAACCAGTTTTTTGTCCTCCGAAGAAAGCCTTCTCGCATACGCGTGACCCTCGAAGTTTTCAATAGGAGTGTGGTTATGCTTCGCCTTCGTCACCTCGATCCTCCAAACACTTCCGGATGATTTCGAAAACCCGATCATCTCGAACGGGCAGCCTATTTTCTTGCTACCCGTTTTCCTCTGTGTAGCTACACTCTTATGCTCCCCACCAAAAGTACATTGAAACCAAATCTTGTAATTCTCTCCTCTTTTATTCGACCTCTTAGTCACAATGAGGTAACCATTGTCTTTTGCCGTGTCTTGTACCCAACGCACCAACTCTTTACGTGACGAAAAGGTCTGCGTTGTATCAAACGAAAATGTAACCGGGTAACAACCTTCCTCGTCAACAGACACATCCTCCGGCTCACCATCGTCACCGAGGTTCGAATAGACTTGATGTTCAAAGCTCTGTTCACAACCGTAACTCTGGTTTGGATAACACTCCTGTTGTACAAAGCTTTGCTCGCCACCGTAACCGAAATTCGAATAACCTTGTAAGCCTTGTTGACAACCGTAACTGTCGTTTGGATAACACTCCTGCTGTACAAAGCTATAGTCGCCACCGTAACCGAAATTCGAATAACCTTGTTGTGCGTAAGGGTCCTCCACAGGGGTATTCAAATCCAGCTGCATCGTGTTATCACGACAACGAATGCCAAATACAACCTCTGTCTCCCTCAAGTTGGACGACACCGGTTTCTCAAACGAGTCAGAAATAGCGGTCCCCTCGTAAGAATCAGGAACAGCTGACTCGTCAGAATATTGACCGAAAAGATAGTTACTGAACCACGACATCGTTTTTTCAAAAAATGTAACCAATAGAGCAAAGAAGATCGACAAAAAACAATCCGAATTATGAATGTCGAGTCTGGCCAGGGATTTAAAGGCAGCATTTGGGGTCGAAGCGCCGCGCTATGGCCAAAGCGCGGCGCTTAGGGTTCACGGGGCGACTGAAACCTCGTATCACCTTTATGTCTGTCAAGCTGTCAGTCAGTCAGTCAGTCGAAACTTCGTATCAACTTTTTTCGCCCTAAGCGCCCCGCTTTGGCCATAGCGCGGCGCTTAGAGGTGTGAAAATTATTTTGGCCGTGTATAATTAGCATGATCATATAGGATACCACTTTATTTTAACCCGCTCCATACACAGATAATATTATACTTTGTCGTATAATATAATATATTTCTATATATGATAATATATAGGATAACTTCTCCATACATCTCTAAAATAACTACATAAAATTTAAGAATTCCAACACAAATAACCATGATTTTTTTTTTTTTAATTTTGTTATAACTCAATTACTTTTAGCCTTTTTCGGTTAACTAACAATTTTGCAAACACAGTTGTGACATCATCAACTTGGTGGAGCCATCATTGCTACTGCAAAAATTAAGGCCCATTATCGTTGAAGCCCTTCTCTTAGTAGACAACTACCAATTTGTAAGGTAAAATTTCTGATTTACAAGATGAACTTCATACACACTAATGCACCTATATATGCATGGCAAATTTAAATTTGAATTTAGAAGGTCAAGTAAATGGCTGGGACACTAAAATAACTAATTCGTTTTTCTTAACATTATTAAAAATAGTGCATCTAGTACAAGCTTACACTTTACTATGTTTTTTTGGGAATCTTATATTGTTTTATACAGTTCAACAATTCTATGTTAGACATATACTTTTATCCTTGTAATAATAATACCAATTTTGCAGCTTCTAGTAGTACCATGGCCGTTGAACCTACTACTATACTGGATCCAATGAAATTAAGGAGGTTTTTTCCACAGTGTTAGTGACGTGTTCCCAGATGTGTGGGAACAAGGTGGCCAAAGGATCTGCATGCCAACTGATGACAATCATGTATAGGAAGAGTGATTGTGACAACACTAATCTAGTGCTGTCACCACACGCCCTAATACATCACAGAATGAGAAAAATGAGCCTAGCAAAGGACATTCTTAACTACATAAATCAAGGGATTCAAAGATTGGAGGTTGGTGAAGTTCCCTGGATATATAGTCGAACCAAACTTCCAATATCGTCCTGGTCCACGGTACACAATGAGGGATTTTATAACGCATACTGCAGAAGCAGATATAATCTGGGCACTATGTAATAATCTGTTCTTGACAAAGGCGAATTGTTTAGCATTTGCCGCCTCAGAATGACGAAAACCTACAAACTTGTGACAATCGCCAATCATCGGATACTTTTAACCTCAGGTCCAGAGTTCTTCCTTTTCAACTCCTCAATCATCACTCCATGTCTTTCATACACCCTAAGATCATCGACTGTGTGTCTCTCTAAGCTTACTTAATCAAACTTTGTTGCAGATTTATTCACAAGTTGGAGCTCAACTTTTTCCAGACCATACTTTGTTTGTGTAAGATTCTTTCTAAGGTTAATAAAAACGTTATGTCACCGAAATTGCTTCCCACAGGGGCCGAAATTGGCTTTCAGGGCCTCGGTAATGGCTTCTGGGGTTTCATGGACTCGTAGCTCATCAACCTTGAACCTATCATTGCCTTTGGTGAATTCAAACTTTTTAGCATGCTAATCCATTACTTGGCCCTCATCCATTTTTTCCAAACCAACCTCCTGCAAATGATTAAGCAATTCCTCCATAGTCAGCATTCGAACAAGGGTTCGGGTGAAAACTCTATGATCTGATCATCGTCTTTTATCTCTCTAAGATCGTCGACCGTGTATTTCAAACTTTGTTCCAGATTCATTCACAGGTTGGAGCCCAACATTTTCCAGACCATACTTTTTATATGTAAGATGCTCTCTAAGGCTAATAAAAATGTCATGTCACCGAAGAACATAGATTGAGGGGGCAATTCAATTGTTTCATTATCATCTTTGATCTTGTACAACATGGTGATCATACTTGCAGAGGTGTATGGTAAGCAACTATTACCTTCTCATTCCCAAACCTTGGTATAAACGCCAGCTATGCTAGCTATATTGTAGAAAAATCCGAACTTTTATGGATCTAAGTATGAATGTGCAAAGAAAAACTAGGGAGATTTCACATGCATTAAATTGTCATAAGCATTGGTTATCAGACTATATAATACCTATGATGTCTCCAAAGTAATGAACCTTTGCATCCTTGTTAACCTGTGTTAGAAACATGTTAAGTTCACTACCCTTCACATATCTTACACTTTCTGGATGTACTTTTTATCTGGTGGAACCAAGAGGATATCCAGATTTAGGATACTTATTATTCGTTTAGAGAGATCGAGAGGTGATCTGAACCCTAGACAAGTGAGTTTGCACACTTCCCTAGATACTAGATTGCGTCATGTTTGGAGAGTGATCTACCATCCAGTCTTAGGTCTATATTAGTGTATCTTAAGATCCCAATAGCCAAATCCAATTATCCAATCCCCAGAGCTGTGACGGGCTAACATTATTCTTGCTAAGGTAGACTTTCTCATCATCTAATTCCACTTATATTTGTTGTATGCTTGCTTTGATTTGCTATGGTAGACTTTCTCATCATCTAATTCTTGCTTTGCTTTCGTATTTGCATTCGTATTTGCTTTAGTAGCTGATAGATATCCAAACATCCACTAAATGTTACTTGACTATGACTCGATAGAGGTTTAGTATCGAGAGACGCGCCATTGTGTTCTTGGATTGATACTCGGTCTTACCGACTTTATCATATCATGACTAGAACACTTGCCGATTGTGTGTAATTAAGTCAGTCTGACCATCTAATTATGACCGGTACGCTTGCCGATTGTGTGTAATTAAGTTAGTCCGACCAGCTAATTTGTTGTTTTCAAATTTATTAAAACATTTTACACATCAGTGGGTATAAAAGTATTAATATAAAAACATTATAAAATTGAACGTTTCAAAACTTTATCTTAAATCTCAAGAAAGAACACGACATGCTATTAGCTTTCTTTAATGGATGATGTTGAACAAGACGCCATTTAAGGTATGCTTGGCAAGTCTTGTTATACCTCATGCTTGTTGGAATTTGTCTGTAAAATAATTGCAAATTAATAGAGGATGAGATTCATAACTAACATGCTTCGTATCTCTTGAAATATTACTAATGACAAAATTAGGCAATTAATCTTCTATACTTCAATAATTTGTGAGTTTAACTATATTGTTGGATAAATGTAGGTTTAATGTTACCCTCGGTTAAGAAGTGAGGTCGCCAGAGAAAACTAACCATTGACGACATGAATGCTTTTTACTTGTTTGTCCGTTACAATGAAGTGGGTGATGATGATGACGGTGACGACACGACGACGACTGACTTAAAAAAACATTATAGGTTCAAAATTGGTTGCTTCGATTATGGGGTGTGTAAACTATGTGAAGACTAAAAAGGGACCAAATTTAGCATAAATATGATTTCATTTATAAAGTTTATTATATTTTTCAAGATATATATAAATATGTTAATTTCACTATATCTACAACAAATTAGAAAATATTTATATATTTCTCTGGGCTTTAAGAATGTGCTGACACAAAACGAAGTAAAGCAGTAAATAATAGTTATAATGTATACTGAAGGCATAAATTGTGTTAGTTACCCGAAAAAAAGAAGTCGTTGATTGGACCAGGAAGTGGTGGCGAGCGTCTATGGGGCTGGTTTGCGATTGGTGTGGTTTACCGGAGTTATACTCGCGAGAGAGAATGAGAAGTAGAGATAATGGAGGATGGTGCGACGAAAGTGAGCCCAAGACGCGCTTATATGGATTCGATGGAGACGGGTCGGGTTGAAGCCGGAAGTCCAGGATCCACGGTGTAGTCTCTTTTAAACAGAATGAGCAAATACTAATTCAGTCAAAGATTCATTCAAAGTGTTTGTTGAGTCTCATGCAGAATGGATAGGAAATATATTCAAACATCCAGTCAAACAACACAAATTAATCTATTACAAAAAAAAAAAAAAATATTGATTAGTCCATCAAGTTGTTTGTACTAGGTAGGAATTGGTAGTGGTACCATATCAAATTGGTAGTGTACCGCATACTACTCATACCAAAATTAAACTAAAACCAAAACCAAAACCAAATACCGTATCGTATATGTTCGGTCGATATCGGTATGGTAAGGTACCACTAAAAGTCTTGACCAATGACGTACCACATAGTACCAATACCGAAATTAAGCTAAATAACCGAATGCCGCACCATATGTGTTTGATGTGTACTGGTATGATATGGTACCGATAAAGTATCAATATAGTACCGATATTTAATACGAAATTTATCATCCCAAATTTGTACCTCACACCTCCTTAAAAACGACTTAATTGGGATTTATTCACGAATATTAGTTACTACATAATTTGTGATTGGCTCATTATAAGTTAATTTTTTTCTTTTCTCAATGGTAAATTTGGATAACAGATAGACCACTAAAGTATCATCGTGCTATCAGCGAAACCAGCCGATCAAAGCCATCTCCACTAGACAATAAAGATAATTTTACACTAAACACCAAATATACATGTTGAAAAAAATCCAACAATACATTTTTATTGTTTAAGAAAAAAAGTTTCTAGGTACGAATAATGATATTTCGTTAGCGTTAAGTAAAATATACATTATTACTACTTTGTGCTTATTATGAAAAGTATATGTAAGTCGTTTTGCATTTAGAAACTCTTATCTTACTTTTAAGAGTAAATAAGTAAATTGTCAAAATAGTCCATTAGTTTCGTCATGTTTGTCAGTTTCATACAAAACAACTTTTTTTTAGCATATACTCATTCACTTTTGTGAATTTTTTGTCATTTTTATCCAAACGTTGAACTTTTTCACCAAAATCGTCCTTAAGGTTCAGATTTTTTGTCATTTTCATCCAAATATTTGACAGAAAAAATAACCCAAATTAGACGTTTGGAAGAAAATGACACGAAATCCCAAAAGTGAAGAACCATATGGTACAAAAAAAAAAGTTGTTTTAGATGAAACTTACAAACATACCCAAACCTCAGGGATGATCTTGGCAATTTACTCTACTTTTAAATTAAACTAATGCAATTCTCTCATACATCACAACAAGACTTAGGTATACGCAGAAAGTGAAATTGTATTGTCAGGGTCGGCCCTGAGAATTCGTGTACCATGTTCGAGCTCGAAAAAATGTACCTTTAGGCCTTAACGAAATCGGGTATTGGGCTCACTAAAGGTCTAAACCTAATGCCCAAAGGGGTTAATAACTAATCTAAACCATAAGAATAGTTTTTTTAAAGGGGCCTATATTGGTGTTTGTATGGGTATACCCTATTAAAAAAATATTTTACATCTACATATCGGGTTTTTTTCATAAAAAAACGTGCCCCTCAAAATATGGGGCCCTGGCCGGTGGTCCTCCCCGCCCACCCCCATGGCCGGCCATGTGTATTGTACAATTAAGCTTAACGTAAGTGCGTACGCTGGTGAATTTATAACATGCGTGATTATTTTTATGACATGAGTGATTTGGTTTTTTACCCCATGCGTGATTTCTATTTTGTACATGCGTGATTATGGTTTTCAACATGCGTGCTTAGGGTTTTTAGGTTTTATAATGTGCGTGATTTCCCAGCGTACACATCATATGTTAAGGAACATTGTACATTTACGCAGAAAAAAAATAAAAATTGTTTTATTTTTTTACAGCAATATCAGGCCTACTTATAGAACTCCGAATTGCCAGAGACCTTCCCCACATTAATGTCAGCATCCGAGCGCTAGCTCAACCTTTGATTTAAACACCAAGAACAACATCAAACAATGATATCGGTGTTAACGAAACCAGGATATGACTTTATATGTCATACGATTTTTGTAACAACACAGGTACCGGTATCGGTTGTTGGTAATCGAACTTGCAAATCACAGGTTTGAATATAAAAAATTGAGAATCATAAACAACAATAACTTGCTTGTATTGAATTAAAAGTGATGATTACAATTGACATACATGAACCCTATATATACTATACGAATAGATGCGATTGTAGAGACATATCTCTTCACGAACGGTTGCGACTCTGGAACTTGTGGTTGAGATTGATCTTGAAGAGGTGCCTTGAAGAATCACGTCCCTTTTGTCTGTTCCTGTTGCCACCAATCTGAAGGGGTGCGACCAGAGAGATGTCGATCCCTTTAGTAAGTAGGTTACAATCTTCCAAAGTGTCGCATCTAGTCCTCATACTTGCTAACTAATCTAATTACAATATAAACTATCTACTATTTACCTAATGACCCCTATATTTAGTTTAAATATCAATACTCCCCCTTAAACTAAGTATAGTTTAACGAAGGTCTTCAACTTGCTTGACTTGCACTAGCATTGGTTCCTCTTCCAATGCGAGATTGGCTTCTTGCTGCGTGTATTTCTCCTTTTCCTTCCACTTGGTGCAATCTTTTGCAAAATGACCAAGTTCTCCACAATCATAACATCTGAACTTGCTCTTGTCTTGGTTTCTTGGACCCATATCTTTTCCACGTCCTCTTCCTCCTTTGAAAGATCCTTGTCCTTGACTTCTGCCATAGTTTTGAAAACCACGACCCTTTCCATGATTTAAACTTTCAAACTGATTATTTGTACTTGCCATCATGAGTCCTCCTTGATTATTATCTTCTTGCTTGTCTTGACTTTTGAGACGTTCTTCAAAAGCTATTATTCTTCCCACTGCTTCTTCAAATGGCATTTTGTCTATTTCCGAATATTGTTCGATATTTGCCACGATTGGTAGGAACTTCTTCAGAACGGAGATAAGTAATTTCCTTACAAGTTTCTTGTCTTTGATAGTGGTACCGAGAGTTTTAAATTTGGCTTTTATACCACTCAACTTGCTTGCGAAACTACTTACTGTTTCGTTCTCATCCATCTTTAAAACTTCTAGTTCGCTCCTCAAAGTTTGTAGACGTGCTTTCTGAACCATATCTGCTCCGAGATAACAAACTTTGATTGCATTCCATACTTCCTTTGCTTTTTTGTATTGCGCAACTTGCATCAAAACATCTTCCGGTAGTGTTTGGAAGATAATTGCTTTCGTTGTATGCGCCTTCTTTTCGTTTATCCCTTCCGTTGAAACAACTGTTTCCCAAAGACTATATGCCTTCAAGATTGTTTCCATCATAATTGACCATTGGGTATAATTCGCCTCTTTCAATTTTGGGCATTGAAGAGATACATTCCCTTGCTCGTGGAGTGACGTTGATGCACTTCCTTCTTTTTCTGTCATGCCTCCTTTCTTTCTCGCCTTGCTTTTCTTGCCTATCTTGCTTATGATTGGGTGATCATTTTCTTGACCGTGTAGATCAAATTTCTTACTTAGTACTTGCGTCTGGCCAACTTGCTAACCAGGTTCTTGCGTTTCTGACCGACTTGCTAATCAGATTTTTTATGTACCCTGACCCACTTGCTAATCAGGTACTGACCGACTTGCTGATCAGATTCTTGCTAACTTGCTATTGCGAGTGAGATCAAAACTATCCAACCAACTTGCTAATTGGACTTAATTCAAGTTGTTTACAAATTGGGTTTTCCAAATAAAAAACTATTATAATCAAATTTGTAAAAAGCAATTCAAATTGGTTTTTCTTAAGAATGATTTAATCAAAAAGCAAAAAACAAACTTATTCAGATTTACTTTTCAAAGAAACATAATACGATGAACCAATCAATTGTGTCAAAACAAAATTATTGAATTCAAAAGTTCAATACTTTCTAACCTTTAATTTGGAACCCGCCGATTTCAATAGAAAATACCGATGCCGTGTTGGTCTAAATAGGAACCAATTGCAATCTTCTTTCTTGCTTCGAACACTAACACCACCGGAATTTGATTATGGCGAAAACGGATATACGCCTCCTTTCTTTCGAACTGGTTGAATCGTGTTGTGATTCAATCGTTTCTTCCTCCCGGATTCGTAACGTGCTCTGATACCACTGTTGGTAATCGAACTTGCAAATCACAAGTTTGAATATAAAGAATTGAGAATCATAAACAACAATAACTTCCTTGTATTGAATGAAAAGTGATGATTACAATTGACATACATGAATCCTATATATACTATACGAACAGATGCGATTGTAGACACATTTCTTTTCACGAACGGTTGCGACTCTTGAACTTGTGGTTGAAATTGATCTTGAAGAGGTGCCTTGAAGAATCACGTCCCTTTTGTCTGTTCCTGTTGCCGCCAATCTGAAGGGGTGCGACCAGAGAGATGTCGATCCTTTAGTAAGTAGGTTACAATCTTCCAAAGTGTCGCATCTAGTCCTCGTACTTGCTAACTAATCTAATTACAATATAAACTATCTACTACTTACCTAATGACCCCTATATTTAGTTTAAATATCAATATCGGTGTCATCAAAACTGGTACTGATGTACTCGGAACCGATACCGATATACGTTTTTATGAAATTATCATGGAATTAACTACTGATGCAGTTTCGCGTGCAATCAAATGGCTCAAGAACAATTGACTAATCAAAGAATGATAAACGAACCGAAGGTTCCAAGAACAAAGTTCTTTATATTAATAATCAACCAAAAACTAAATAAACAATAACCCTAGACATCCTATTTATATGATAGGAATCATAATTCAAAAGGAAACTAAATAACAAAATATTAGGAAACTAAAATTTCAAAATAATATCCGTATATATCCTGCATCATACTCCCGGTCTTCGAAAAAAACTCGTCCTCGAGTTTTGTCTTCGGATCAAAACCACCTGGATCAAAAGGAACATCAACCCGATTCTGATTTTCTATTATCACGACCCACCTAAACAATCCAACTTCACGGTTTGTCTTGCCCGACTCTAGAGTCGTACCACCTGGGTCGAATGAAGCATTGCACTATGATTATTTGTTGGGTTTACTTTCAATGTATGCCCACCTACACTTTTTTCTTTATCTTCACTAACATGCGAGGCCACTACCATTTTTTTATCATGCACACCTGGTAACTTAAAAAACCCACCATTAACACTGTTAATCCTTAAAGGTGGATATATATTTGTTGTGGGCTTGCTCAAATAAACCACCAATCCACTAGCATTATTTGAATTATATCTCAGACCATATGATTTGGCTAGATAATCAGTAGGTTGTACACGTGGATTTCTCACATGCATGTATTCAACCATATCCTGTATAGTCGCTTTATCTATGGATACTAAGATATTTTTATTAACTTTATAATCTATGCCAATTTGAACTTCCAACTTTTTAGGAGATAACATGATGCAATCGGCATTGTTCCAACCTTCCAAATTAACCGGCAAGATTCTTGTGTCAACCAAGGGCAACTCATGACCACCCTTGACCACCGCCTCACAACCCACGGCCATAGTATCGCCGCCGTTGACAACCACATTTTTATGAAAAAAATCAAATATACCTGACGTAACCTCTGCGTACTCACCCAAAGCTACCGCGGCGTCACCGGTAGCCATCGCATCATCACCTTCAACAAGCTTTTTACCCATTAAAAACTCATCAAGAATAACAGTCATCAAATCGTCATCCTTTGCATCTTCTTCGTTATCACTTTCGTCCCAAACGACGGTACTCAAATTGAATTCGTCAACCGTCAAACTCTCATGATAGATAGGTTCGAAGAACCAGGGGTGGGGATGGCAGAAAGGATGCTCCTCTTCCTCGTTCACATCGCCCCGGACGATAGTTCCCGATTCGGTTTCCTTAACGCCTATCTCCCGTCTTAATTCAAGATCTCGGACTCTTTGGCGGAGCCGTTTGATCTCTTCAAGATCCCGGACTCGTTGTCTGAGCCGTTTAATCTCTTCAAGATCTCGGACTCGTTGTCGAAGCCGTTTGATCTTCAGATCCCATGGGTCGGAATCAACTCTGTCGTTGCCTCGGTCGGCGGATCTACGGACAGGACGTCGATTTTCACCACGAGTACGTGAAACAAACATACTTCTGTCGTTGCCTCTGTCGGCGAATCTACGATCAAGCAAGCATCTTCCTCCACGCAGAGCCATTTGAATAACCAAAGCTCTGATACCACCTGATGCAGTTTCGCGTGCAATCAAATGGCTCAAGAACAATTGACTAATCAAAGAATGATAAACGAACCGAAGGTTCCAAGAACAAAGTTCTTTATATTAATAATCAACCAAAAACTAAATAAACAATAACCCTAGACATCCTATTTATATGATAGGAATCATAATTCAAAAGGAAACTAAATAACAAAATATTAGGAAACTAAAATTTCAAAATAATATCCGTATATATCCTGCATCATACCTGATGCAGTTTCGCGTGCAATCAAATGGCTCAAGATCACTTGATTAATCAAAGACTATAAAACGAACCAAAAGGTTCAAGAACAAAGTTCTTATCATTAAAAATCAATCAAAAACTAAATAAACAATAACCCTAGACATCCTATTTATATGATAGGAATCATAATTCAAAAGGAAACTAAATAACAAAATATTAGGAAACTAAAATTTCAAAATAATATCCGTATATATCCTGCATCAACTACCTATTTTCGAATTGTAATTGTCAATTTGTTTTTATCGATTTGGGCTGAATCTCTGTATCAAAGAGACAATGGAAAAGTCAATTACTAATGTAACCTCACAAAAAAATGACTACGCCCATGTTTACATAACCAAAACAAAATTTGTATAGTTTATGACTTTTATGTATTAAAGCAAAAACTTATGTGTTTAATTAGGCATTCCCTTTATATCCACCTAGCTAATTAAGACCTAACTGATTTTGCTGTCTAACTCATCTTGAATGCTGCAAGATTATCCAAGTTTGATCACATTTGAACACTCCTATAAGCTCACGATAGAACCAACCATTGCAGTATTAACTAGACATACAACGTAACAATGTTTTGGTTCAAAACGAAGACATACTTGGCTAACAGCGGCAGCCAAATAAGAGACTTAATTTGGGGAGTTTCTAATCCAAAACTTTCCCCACCAATGGCCACCAATGGACCCTGACTAACAAAACCCTAACGCCGTTAGTCTCTGGTTTCCAGAAAGCCGTTTTTGGCCAGAAAAAGGGTTTCTAAAGTTCCGATCTAAGGTTAAAGAGAGGTTTGGGACGAAAACATTGAGTTTTCTAGCAAAAAAAGTTGAGTTTTCCAAACAAAAAGAAGTTTTCCAGCGAGAAAGGAGTTTTCCGACGACTTCAATAATTTGGGTTTTTACTAGAAAAAGGTTCCTATAGGTCCGTAATAAAGTTACAAAGAGGTTTGGGACGAAAAGGTTGAGTTTTCTAGCCAAAAAACGGTTTTCCGGCGACTAGAAACTAACGACGTTGGGGTTTTGTTAGTCAGGGTCCATTAGTGGCCAATATGTCAATTGTTGGGACTGTCAGTGGTTATTTTTGAAGTTGAGACTGTTAACAACCATCTGCGAATAGTTGAGATTATTAAAATCCGGTATTCATTAAATTAAAATCACATGGCACATTTTACTAACATAAATTTGAAAGTGTAAAATAAGAAAATGAAAAAGGTAAAACAAATAAAACAACATTTTAGTTTGATATGTATATGTCAATTACATACTAAGCGAATAAGAGAATGTGATTAACATGAGAAGTGGTTCTAATTAAAAAAATAAATCTTTCGATACTGATAAATAAATGAAAATCTTTTTTGGACACGTGTCACTTTCTGGTGCTTTCTTACCTTATTCAGGAGTTGTGGATACCGCTATCCGAACATCAGATGCAGGATATCTCACGCGCAGACTTGTTGAAGTAGCGCAACACATTGTTGTACGTCGAACAGATTGTGGCACATTTATCCCTTATTTTAAATAATAATAATAATTTTAAACAAAAGTATTAGATAAGAATAAATATTTAAATAAGAATAAACATGTGTTTTTATTATGATCATATTAAATAATAATACTAATAATTTTAAACAAAAAATTAGACATTATATGACATTATATTTTATTAAACACGTGTAATATATGAGTTTTTCTTAAAGATATATTTTTTTATTATTTATTATATAAAATTACATTTATGCAAAATAAAGAAACAAAGTAAAATTTTATAATAAGTAAAGAGTACACCAATGTTCTTTTTTAAAAGATAAATCATGATGACTGTTTGTATTAACATATGACATTATATTTTATACGACACGTAACACGTGCAATATACGAATATTTTTTAAATATATCTTTTTATTTTTATTATATAAAATTATATTTATGCAACCCGTGTAATATACGAGGTTTTAACCTAGTTGATATAATGTATATTAACTCTTTTAGTTAAGGTTCTTGAAGAATTATAAAATTAAAGAGTAAATTGCAGTTTTGGTCTCTGTAATTTAATGCTTATTGTTATATCTTTTAAAATTCAAGTCTTATTGTTATATCTTTTAAAATTCAAGTCTTATTTACTTGTTTCTACCCTTGGTAGTAGATATGCACAAAAACTGGTTTTCCGAACCGAAACCATACACATAGAAACTGGTTTGGAACCGGTACAGTCCATAGGTTTCTAACCAATTTATAATGGTCTCCTTTTAAACTGGTTAAACCCGAATCAAACCAGTAAAAACAGGTCAACAAACTAGCAAAACCCAAACCAATTTGAAACTCAACCCGGTTTTGACTTTTTCGTTGACTACCCCAAACCGATTTGAACCTGATTTGTACACCTCTAGCCCTTAGAAGTTGGAATCATATATATTGGAGGGACACGTCGGAATTCCTTTCTATTGTTTTTATAGTTTTTTATCTGATCCGGACACACATATATGGCTTTTCGATACCAATTCTAAGCAGAGATTTTGTACCTACCTATTTTTTTAACCATACACATAACACACAGGTATCTTTCTCTCTCACCCACTATATCTGGCTGTTTATGTGACTCTCTACTTAAAGCTAGGTATACAAAAGCACCCAAACAACTATAAAAATGGTAAGACAAAAGATGGAGAGAACGGAAGAATCCACGGTAGTTGGAAAAAGAATAAGAAAAAAATGAGCTTGACCCATCTACGATATTTAGGTTGTTAAATATTCCGATTATCATGATTATGGGACTGTGTATACGACTGCAGTACATACCTTTGACCCATCTACATACAGTATAAAGCATATATATTACATATACAACTGCAGTACATACCTTCCATGCATCAAGATTGGCTTAACAACATAAATGAAGATGTATTTATTATATGAACCAATGCAGGTTAACTGAAAAGAAACTATCTGAACCTGCCTCACATCTCACAAGCTCGCAACAGGCATGTTATAGAAGGTAGCACGGCACAAATAATTTAATCTTTCTGAATCCTTTAGCTTGAACTCTATGGCAACGACTGTCAAGTTCCTCCCACTCCTTACTATAGATGCATCAACGATCACTTCTGCCTGATGGTATTAATAACAAAGTTGCATTTAAAATTAATGGATTAAAAGCCTCAAAGAATCAACAAACCAATAGGATATATAACGCATCGGATTTGGTATCATCTAAATTGGATAACTGTCATTGAGATCGATTCAAAAGACATAAGTTGTAAGTATTGATATTGAGTATAAAAGTATAAAACCAAGAGTAAAGAACACGGATGGTCCCTGTGGTTGACCAAAATTTGGGATTTGGTCCCTAGCTTTCCAAAAGTACACGGATGGTCCCTGTGGTTTGCACTTAGTAACGCATTTAGTCTCCAACTTTTGCCAAAAGTACAAGGATGGTCCTAGTGATTTGCACTTTGTAACACATTTAGTCCCTAATTTGGACGCACGGAAACCTTTAGATTTGTTAGCTGGGGACTAAATGCGTTATAAGTGCAAACCACAGGGACCATCCATGTATTTTTTAAAAGCTAGGGACCAAATCCAAATTTTTGGTTAACCACAGGGACCATCTGCGTACTTTAAAAACGAATGTGGAATTAACTGCCAAGTTTCAAATTCTGATTGTCAATCTGTTTTTATCGATTTGGGCTAAATCTATGTATCAAAGAGACAATGAAAAAGTCAATTACTAATGCAGCCTCATAAAAAAATTACTACGCACATGTTTACATAACCCAAATATGTATCAGTTTATGACTCTTATGTATTAAAGCAAAAAACTTATGTGTTTAATTAGGCATTCCCTTCATATTCACTTAGCTAATTAAGACCTAGGTAGTCGCTCTGAGACCTAACTCATCTTGCTGCCTAACTCATCTAACATGTCTTAAATGCTGCAAGATTATCTAAGTTTGATCACTATACATTTGAACACTCGTATAAGCTAGGATAAAACCAACCATTGTAGTTACCTTTAACTAGCATATAAAGTAACAAAGTTTTTGCTCAAAACGAAGACATACTTGGCTAACAGCTGCAGCGAGATAAGAGATGCTTAATTCACCAAGAAAAAGCTCTTTATCTGTCTTGACCACAGTTCTAGCACACGCTATGGCCACCATCTCTGCTATCGATCCAACTGCTCCCCCATGAAACGTGTTATAAGCGTTCTGCACAAACCATTACCATGCCAGAGACATATAATCAATCACTTCCGAAAGGACCACAGCTATATATCTCTTTCAACTTCAGATTTGAATATTTATACAAAATTGATATATATTTTGACCTAATTTGAATCACAATTTGTATAATACTATACTCTTTCAATTTCAATTTCGAATGTTTATACGAAATCGATCAATAGTTTGACTTTGAATCACGAATTACATAATACTGTAATACATAACCGAAATTGTAACGAATATGTAGATCTGTCAAAGATGAACTGAAATTAGGGCTAAATAGAGAGAGGGAATTACGCAGACGTAGGGTTTGACGGTGAGGATGCAGGTTACACGGCCGCGATGAATATGCTGAACTTTAAGTACGCTGCGAATTAAATCGGAACTGAAACCCTCGCCTTCGTACTTCTCTGAAACTTCGGGGCCGCCGCCGCAGTGCGTGATGAATCTGGTGACGTTCGCGGCGGTTTCCGGCAGTAGTTCTTTCGATACAACAGTCGTCGTCATTCTGGAGTCTAACACAAATGATCTGCAATGATTGGGGCCCTTTACTAACTTTGTGAGTGTTATGTTAATGTTTCTGATTGTTTATTTCAGAGAGATTAGAAATTTGTCAATGAATGGTTAAATATGATGGTTAGGGGAGGGGGTGGTTCACTAGTGATAGAATTTTATCACTCACAAGCACCAATTAAGTTCCGTCATGTCATTGACCATTTTTCCATCACTCACAACCTTTTTTAGTCGGGTTGGTCATCACTCATCACCACACCTAACGATTTTCCCCCAACCAACAATTACACTCACAAAACAAAAACAATAACGCGTTGAAAATATCACGAAAATGGAATTGCGTGATGCTATAACGCGTTATAGAAGGAGGCGGGGTGGGGGAGATCATAGTTCTACGCGTTATAAAATTTCCCGTGATGATATAACGGGACCGCCCCGTTGACCCCTAATATCTTTAACTGAATTAGTCAGCTGCTATGTGAAACAATGTCGTTTGATTAAAACTGCTATCTATAGTTACATGTTTTTGGCAAAAAAGTAACCAATCTTGGTCAAGTTTATGGTTTTGGCAACGACTTTCAAAATTTAATATTTAAAGTATTTTGAGGATTATCCGTAAAAAAGGACGACATGACAACGAATGTGTTTACCAGGTTTAACTTGGGTACAAAAGTATAAGACGATGTGTAGTGGTTCTAGTTAAAACAGTTTATTAAAATGTCACGCCAGTACCGTACCGCATAGGCAGTGATAATGTGTTAACAAAAATGGGAGGGGTGACAAGGTCCATGATTATTTGTTCCATCTTTCATTCTTTTTACAAGCAATCTTGAAAAACATCATTTTCCACATCAGCATTTGTTGGTTCAGAACTCATATCAATTTCATTATGGGCTATCTTGCCAGCAGGGCTGTTGGATTTACCAGATTTGGTTTCGGACTTTATACGATCTTCGGCTCGTTTAGCGAACCATTCCGTAGCATCCACGGTTTCTCCGGCTAACCACATCCTACACACCTCGCAATCTCCCTCTTTAATGATGCGGCTACCGAACGTTTTGCCCTTATCTTCTCTTGGTTCTGTCATACTTTAACACTTATTTAGCCACCAAAATTGTGAAAACCTGCCTTAGACTCGAACCGAATAGCTCTAAAACAATAATAAGGATCGTTAGAAGGTAAAGAACATATCATCCAACCCACCCTAAAAGTTAACAAAACATGTCGGGTTGTGTTGTGCATTCAATCATTTTATACATCAATTATATATATATATGGAACCCATTAAGTCTAATCAACTCTCAAATCAATATTCACCATTGGATTTGGCTGAGATTCAATCTCAGCCACTTAAACTCATAAAAATAACCTCTGTAATGACAGTTTCAAGGCAGTTCTTTACAGTTTCTAGCAAGCTCCCCGTTTTATCTGCCCACGTCTGGTAATCTCAGCCACTTAAACTCATAAAAATAACCTCTGTAATGACAGTTTCAAGGCAGTTCTTTACAGTTTCTAGCAAGCTCCCCGTTTTATCTGCCCACGTCTGGTAACCTCCGACCTGTCTCCTTTTTTTCCTCCTCACGTCGCAGTAGCCTTCATATACCCTTCCTCTTGTATACATCTGATATATACGCAGACAAATAACATAGCTTTCATCAATCGCTATCTCAAACCTTCATTCAATCAGAACCTGGTAAGCATCTAGATTTTAGTTAGGGTTTTTTTATGATTATAAATTTTGTGTTTGTGGTACTATCCCACCCGATTGTCCCTAAATTCCTAACCCCTTTCAAGTTGCAGATGTTTTACACCCCACTGATGTACCATTGTCGCTGAAATCTTCAAAACCAAGTTCATCTTTCACGTAACACTAATGCTTCTTCAAATTCATCTTGATTTTCACTTATGTGGCTTTGCGGATAGTGAGTTCATCACGTAGCAGTTAATTGAAAATCGAAACCCTCAAGTTTTCAGAACCGATGTTGAAGATTTAGAGACGACTCTGTTGGAAATACCCAGATCGGTGAGAAGCCATTTTTTTGTTGTCTTCTTTTATTCAGGTATTATACGATTCTTCAAGACTAAGAAGTTCATTCGTTCGTTCAGGTATCATACTCTGAATTAATCTAATCACACGAATTTGTTCTTTAAAGTTCAACTGATTAGTTCCATTGATGATCTTGATTGACAAATTGATGTTTCTGGGTTCGGCTTTAATAAGTTGATCTTGATTATTTTAGATATATTTATGTTTTTGATAGATAATTTGTAATTCTTGGGTATCGTTTAACTTTTAGAACAAGCTTTAAATTTATGTAATTTGATATATGTTTGGTTTTGATGACAGATTTTTTTTATTTGACATTATGTAGGTTGTTGCGTAATGCATATGGATGGGGGTTCTTGCATAATGTATGATAATTCTACTCACAGTCAATGACAATTTTGTTTATCCGATTAAGAATTAATACTTGAACTAACATGTCTAACTTTTCCAGGGTGTGGTGAGATTACCCTGAGACGAAGATCTGCTGAATCGCGTTCCACTGCTAATCCTACCACTCAAAGAGAAAGGTATTCATTTCCCCCTCCTTATCTTCTCCTAAATCTCATTCTAATTTGAAAATAGTAACATCGTTTTTATGCTTCATCTTCTGCAGTTGTTCTGGTGTTCTTGATATAACAATCATCACTCCTTATGAAACTCAAGTTATACTCAAGGTACTCCCCGTCACAAGAAACCATCACCACCTATTGATGATTCAGAATTCGATGACTGGCTTCTACACTTTGTTGTTCTCTAAGGACCATTTGTTTTATTGTATTTGATGTCCACAGGTAACTAACTAACTAACTCAACTATTGATGATGTGCCTTCTATGTTTGGTCTTTCATTACCTAACCTATTTAATTGTATCTCTTTATTACATTTATATTTAGTACTTTTCTATTGATTTATATAATTTGTTTAATCTTATTTACTAATCAGGCCTTGAAGATAGTAGGAGTGTAGGACGCCATTATTTAATTGTTCATGGAATTTATGTAGGTCTAAAGAAGTCATGTATTTTAACATCTAAGTTCTGTACTAGCATGCTGGAGTGATAAGAGAAGCCGCTTGAAAGTGAATAAGGGTGAGAAATTCTGAATTGTTTATTTGACAAGGCCTGTGGAGACATATAACATGTTGGGGTTGGGGCTTTGTTTAGATGGATGCAGAAACTGCACGAAGATGGGTCAACTCTGTCCGTTTTGAGTTTTGACCCATGCTTTATAAAGTTAATAAGGTACTTCATCATGCAAAAGGGGACTGTTAGCTAAATTATATGATGTAAAAAAGTTTAATCATGTTGAAATGAAGGAATTTTTTTTGTTGAAAGTAAAGTCCAGGGACTTTGTTGTTATGTTTAAAAGAATAAGGGAATCAATCATGCAAAAATAAAGTCCATGAACATTACTCCAAGTTTAGTTACTTACAGTTTATAGTGTTTTTTTGTTGTAATTGCTCATATGTTAATGCAAATTGAAACATTGTACTAACTGTTTTCTTTTCTCATCCTTTATGTGTACGAGTGTTTTTAATTTGGATTTTAGCAAGAATGATGACATCTGAAACGATAAGCTAGGAAACAGTGACATTAACGTATTATGTTTATACTATTATCTTAAGCCCTTTACGGGTCAAAGTTCTACGTCCCTTGAACCCTTTACGTCTTAATGTGGTTAAAAGACAATATAAGCGTCACACAAGAGAGAGCATTAAGTTTTTTTGAACGGTGACTTTCTTTATGAGTGACCCATTGTCACACCGCCTAATCGGCGGCCCTAGGCAAGATCTACCCAGACTTACGTTGTCTTAACCGGGCCCAGTGAAATTGGCAATGATCGGAGCAGAGTTATCAATACACGCTCAAGTGAAATTGGGATTTGTCTCAAAGTAGTTTTGAAGAACCAACAATCGCGATGTTGTGTTCATCGGGGACGATTCAGACTGACTAGGGCAAGAACCGGCAATCTGCCGCTCACTTCCATCTGGAGTTTCAATTTCGAACGTTAAGCCAAAACACTGTAAGATTGTGGATTTGATGATTTATGTGAAAACGAACTTACATTGATTTTCGACAACGTATGTCCACTCATAAGCGATGCCTTCAGAGGCCTCTTTTGAGGATTTGGAGGTGAAAACGACTAGTCATTGGTTTTGGTTCACCATATCGGTGATAGTGGGCCAATCACTGCCATTTTTGGGCATTCAGCTGACAGGAAACATGTATTTAGTGAGACCAGTTGCATCAAAAACCTTTGTTAAACCTCTTGGGGATGTAACGTAATCCTCAATGAAGATGGTGACGATTTTCGATGGATTTTCTTGTAGAAACTTTTGAATATCGCGTAGCACATTGATAGCGGGTTGCTGCAAGTTTAGCTCAAAACACCAAAGATCAGTTAGAGCAGTTATTAGAGACATAAGTTATTAATGTCTGTTGCTGGTAACAGAGTCTAGAATAACTGCCATAACAAATACAAATTCTTTTGAATTAAGGAACTTACATATGATGTGATATTGTAGCATTTGCCGCCGAAGGAGTGACATAGCCATATATCGTTGTTGAAGTCGTACATATCCAACATTAGCCCTCGAACTCCATTCTACGTCACATTTCAATAAATCTGTTACATGAATTATCTTTGTGGTTTATATATTTTGTTATGAATTTGGTGTTTAAATATTAGTAGCAAATATTGAAGTATGTAACAGAGAATGACATTATATCCGTATGGACTCATCAACATACATTTAAATCATCTTATTAATAGATATGATGCAACACTGTATATGCATGTTTTTGATGTAGTGTCACAGTTCCTATGATACAGAATGCATGTGATGTCTGCTTTTGTCTAATTCAATTTCTTTTTACAATTAGTTGTATAAAACTGCACATTATTTGTGATTGATTTATAGATCATCTAAATAAAGAAAAAAAAAATACTAATTGACGCAATACAAGTACCGGACAGAATTTAGTTTGGTCAATAAAACGTCAAGGTCACTAGACTATGTAATCGATTTATTTACAATAATCATGACCAAAGTAGCCTTAAACGTTGTTTTTATATGTTCGGATGATGTTTGTTGTTTATTTATGTTTTTGTGTTTATTTTTTCATTTTTTTAAGCAAAATGATTTTTGTAGCCAATATGATTTGATGTAGCGCTTACATTATGATGTTAATATTCCCGTCCACCGGACGGGTAAAGTACAATTTGATGTAGCACTTACATATTTGATTGTTATAACACTTTCCCCCAATGTTGCCTATCGTTTACTTTTGTATTAAAATGATACCATTTCATATTTTACCACTATCAGTTTTATTTTATATTGTTTTGTGATTCTACACTCTTCACGTTCGTTTTCCTTTTATAAATTAAAGAATAGTGCTTTTGTTTGTAATGTTGTTTGGATTTGTGTCCACTTACTTAATGTGGGTGTTTGGGATTTGCTTATTTTGCGCTACTTTTAACTAGGGGTGTTCAAAAAAATCCGGATCCGAAACCGAATCCGAAATATCCGAAAATCGGATAATCCGAATTTTCGGATTCGGATTCGGATATGAATTTCAAAAATTTCGGATAATCCGATTATCCGATATCCGAAAACTAATTATTTTTTTATAAATATATATAGTATATGAGCATTATATTTTGTTTGAAGTATTGTAAAAGTTAGTAAAAAAGTAGTAAATAATTGTATTCGTGTGAATTTATGATTGTTTTTAGTTTTAAATGTTGGAAATTTATAAAATCGAATATAAGTTTAGTTTTAATCTATACACGAAACAAATTTTTTGATTTTTTTTATAAATTCGGATATCCGTTTGGATATCCGAATCCGTATCCGAAATTTCGGATATCCGATCGGATATCCGAAAATCGGATATCCGAAATTTCGGATACGGATTCGGATATCAATATTCACTATCCGAAATTTTCGGATATCCGGTTTTCGGATATCCGAAAACCGGATAATCCGATCTTGAACACCCCTACTTTTAACCTTTTGACTTCTTATAAGTTAATAAGTCATTTTTGTTGTGTTTGGATAATGTGTTAAGGAGTTTTTATGGTTTGAAAAGAAAAAAAAAGAAAAGTTAGATGGTTGTGATTTTTTTAAAAAGGAGATGAAAAAGGAGAAAAGAAGAAAAAGAGAAGCAATTCCAAACACCCTCAATATAGATTATTTTTGTTTGTTACGCTGTTAGCGTAACCCGTCCACCGGACGGGTATTAAACTAGTTATTTCTTATATACATGTGCTCAATGAAAATGTTAAAAGAGGAGCATGAATTACCATTGATCAATAGATTCAATACCCTACATTTCCAAAATTTCAGTATCGGTATTTTCGGTATCAGTAATTTTGGTACCCGTTAGATATTGAAACCATATAGAGATGAGCTTTTTGTATCGAATACCAATACCGTACCCACAGATTTGATACGGTATTCGGTACCCACTTTTCCAGAGATTTGGTATCGATATTTTGTGTACCGGTACAGTATCGATCTCATTCTTGGTTCAAATCGATGATATAAAATTAGATTAGATAGTATTCCGAAAGCACAACAACATACTGAAATCTCAAATCAACGTTTTATGTTGCAATTCAATTCAACAAGCGCCAAAATTTCGAGAAACATCAAGTCGATCATACCTATGGCGGATGAATTGATCGTTATCGATCGAACTTTATGAGCTAGCAACGTATGTGGATAGAAGTTTGAGGGATATGAGAGAGTCTAAATATTTTTAAAATTGCGAGAATACTACATACATGGTGGAGCATGTTTGTTGTAGTACCACAAGTCTAGAAGATCCATGTGGTTGACAACAAGAGCGCAAAGTATATTCTTAATCCATGAAATAATATAAAGATCGGTGCAAATGTTTATAAAATTTATCGTGATTCATAAGTTGTTAGGTATCGGACAAGAGTAGGTTCACGCCGAAGCGAACACACACACAAGAACAGAAAAAAAAATGTCGGGCACAAACCCTAATTCGACGGTCATACGGGACGTACCCAGAGATTCGGTGCAAGTCGTACTCAAGTCGGCAGCAACGACATCAACAACGAATTTGGACCTATCGAACATCATTCCTTCTTCTGCGATCAAACCAAACTAGAGCTTTCATACCACTTATTAGGTATCCGATTAGATTAGGTTCACGCGAAAACGAACAAACATGCACACAATAGCAAAAAAAATAATAATATAAAGAACATGAGAATATAACGTGGTTCGGTCAAGATGATCATCTACGTCTATGGGTTGCAACTATTGTTTATCTTTTATCAGGTCTTAAAAATACAATTACATTATAGGTATTTATAAGACTAGATTAGGGTGTTAATAACTTAGTCATCAAGAAACACAATAACGAACACCTAATTAATATCTAGATCTCTTCTTAACCATACGCCCCGCATGCTGTATGCTCATATAATGTATATGTGTGGACGCTCGGGGGGGGGGGAATTGAAAGTGCACTAATTTTAACGTTATTTTACTAATTTCATGAAAAATAACGTTAAAAACGGCGGACGGTTAATCATGCATCATGTGGTGGCGTTGATAGCCGAAAGACAAGGGATACATGCACTAATCGGCGTTTGTCTCAATTGCAGAGTGCTATGTGCCTTATGTCCAAGGCTTGATGCAAAACTACTATCGAGCCGCGGGTCTCACTGGAAGCAGCCTTTCTATTCCTGCGGAGTAGAGGTAAGGCTGTCTACGTCTTACCCTCCTCAGACCCTACCTTTGCTTTGCTATTGGTGAGATTTACTGATTATGATGATGATGATCTCTTCTTAACCATCACTTTGAACCCGAAAACCCAAAACCGACACATTAAACCAACATAAGTTTGCTAGTATTTTATTGTTTATGTGTATTTTTTATATATTTGAATATTAGTTATGAAGCTTTATTAAATTAAAATCAAATGTCACATTTTACTAACATAAATTTGAAAGTGTAAAATAAGAAAATGAAAAGGTAAACCAAATAAACAACATTTCAGTTTGATATATAGGTGCTTAACATGATTAGATTAGGATTAGAAGTGGTTTAAAAAATTGATATAATATATAATAACTTTTCTAATTAATTTCTTGAAGAATCATAAAATTAAATTACAGAACAATATAAAAGTAACGCTACAAGTGTACGAAACCCTCAAAAGTTTAATGACATTAATTAGTCACTAACGCAAACCAAGATTCTACAAAGCATTCCTCCATATTAAACAGTAAACTGAAACAAATTATTAGTCTCTCATTTTCTTACCTCTAAGCGAATATGTCTCACAACCTTTAAAATCAATCCCACATAAATATATATTCGGAGAAAATAAGAAGAAAATCAAAATTTTACCAATCTTGTTTCTTTGAATTCCCTTAAATATGCCAGAAGGAGTGCTTGAAGTTCTTCTCGTGAGCGCCAAAGGCCTCGAGGATGCGGACCTCCTATGTAAGTCCTTCATCGGTCCCCTACGGTATCGGTATCGATGATCTATATGATCAAGCCTATAAGTTGGTCTTTTGCAGGTAAGATGGACCCATACGTTATTATAACGTATAGGACTCAAGAAAAGAAGAGCACTGTTGCATCAGGCGCGTATTTATTATTCATTGTTTGTCATTTATATATTTTTTTAGAAAAAAATATATTTGTCTTATGTTAAACATTTGTGTAGGTAAAGGGACTACCCCCGAATGGAATGAGACGTTCTTATTTGATGTTACGAGTAATGATGCAACGGATTTAAAGGTCAAAATAATGGATAGCGATGGTGGTGTGGGTGCGGATGACTTAGTTGGTCACGCGAGGCAAGTTGAATGGCTCATTTTGTAATGTATAACGGTAAATTAAATAATTAGAAACCAAATGAATGAATCAATGTGTGGTGTTACGAACTTGTATAGTATCCCGTTGGATGCGTTGTTTCGAGATGGAGATATTCCAGCAAAGTCGTATAACATTATGAAGGATGACGCGTATTGTGGTGAGATCAGGATTGGCCTCAACTTTACAGTCCAGGTTCAATTCATATTGTTTGTTTCTTGCAAATGTTGAAATGTGTTCTTTGGGTTGGGTAGAGACCATTAGACCATTATTAAACGGGTTGTGTTATCCGTTCACTTGTTACCGGTTGGAGTTGTTTTGAAAAACGAATGACGTTTTAAATAAACAAGTAAAGAATAGTATATATAATTAATTAAAATTAAAATGAAAACATAACTATTTTATCTTTTGGTGTGGATTTGCAATATTAACAAAATATGGAGCATAGATAAACAAAAATCAGAGCTTGAAATATAAATGTATATTAAAAATAACTAATTAAGTGAGATTTTGTATGGAAAAAAAATAAAATCATATGGTCAACATCATAACCAGCTAGCACAGATAAAGGCGGTTTAAGAGTACTCAACGGACTGGTTGTGTAGACAATTCCTTTGGTCCAATTTCGAAAACACTAGTTGAAACAAGATGCAATTGGGATGATGGTAAGCATTTACTAAATGTTTCTTCGATGTTTGTTGTTGCAGAAAAGTCGAGGTTTTGATCCAACAGATGGGAACATTGGTGGATGGAAGCAATCAGGTCGTGATTAGTTATGCAGAGACTCATGAAAATATCATTTATTTCCTTTTTTACTCAACGTTGAAATGTATGTAATCATGTATTTTCTCCCTTCCGTGGTAAACCTATATATAGAAAGTTAAACTACCCTTGATATATGTGAGTTTGATGTGATCATCCGCTATATATGTTAGAAAATGTTCATGTTCAAACTCTTTGTGGATTTGTTTTATGTATTATTCGAGATCACTCTTTTATAATTTTAGTTAAATAAATAAGATATAAAATTAGAACAAATAAAAACAAACATTCATAAAATGCATTAAATTTAAAAAAATTCAACTAACAAGAATAATAAGCACTGATACTTATTCTTTCGACACATGAAACCACGTTTTAGACGTATCGCCATTATCTGTTGGGTTTTCAACAAAATAATTATTCATTAGCACTTCATTAGCCTCTTCCCGACCGCGACGAACAATTTTTTTCTTCTACCGTCCCGTATCTTCAAGCTCCGCGAGTCCAAACCTCTTTTCAAAAAATTCCAAAATACAACCCGTAGATTCCGACGAACTAGATGAGTATGGCAAGAATGTACTCGAGTACTCTATATCCCCATAAGTATTTTTCTAAAACTATAAAATATAGAATGGTAGAGGATTTTTAGAGTTGAGATGTGAATTGAAGCGTATAAAATAGGTAAAGACTTGATAAAAAAATGTTTTTTCTTTTTAATTTAATTGCGGGCCCCACATGAATATGCTATATTCCTCAAACAGTTCCACCATCACTCACACCTATCCACTCGCGATGTACATCACATGTTACCTCTTATCCACGAGTGATAGCAGTGATAGCACACTTACGGCGGTGTGCTATCACTCGTTGCTATAACGTGACCGTCATGACCACCTTCAGGAATCAATAAGAATAGTGTGCTATCACTCGTTGCTATAACGTGGCCCTCACGACCACCTTCAGGAATCAATAAGAATAGATGGATCTAAAACTTACAAGTCACTCCCTTGTACTGCCTGAGTCATTGGATTTTGAAGGCAACAATAAGTAAGAGTGTCAAGACTTTGAAAGGCACACCTTATGAATTTGTTTTATCAATAAAATCATCATACGTAAATAGATTTGTGGTCACCCTTAATTGGAAACCGAATAAAATATATATTTCTCTAGAAAATCATGTGTGATAAGCCAAATTGTGACATAGTGGCTGTGGTAATAGTCAATATTTTCGACCTGACCAATGACAATTCAGACTTTTACGTCAAGTACTATTTCATTTTAACGGGGAAGTAACTCTGTTTGTCTCTAGTTTTCATTAGTTTCGTCTCAAAAAGAATTATCACATTCTTATTTAGATGAAAATCAATATATATTATTTCCATCAGACAAAAACACTTTCTGTTATAGTGTGATTAACATTAGCAACAAAAGGGAAAGTATTAGACCATGCGTAGTGGAAGACACCCTACCATTGTGCGTTTTGCGCTATGTGACAGTCCAGTCAGCAATGGAGCATTATAGGACGTTTTTTTAAAATGGGTGTAGTGGGGATGTGGACATTATATAGGGCATTATATATATATATAGGAAAAGGATCATGTGAGAAGTGATATGCTAGTTGAGAAACTTGAGAAGCATTCTGGACCACACATTTTTCTAAGCCTTTCGTAATATACACATATGTATAGTTTAAAATTGACTATATACATATGTGTATAACTCAATATACATATATGTATATAGTCAATTTTAAACTATACATATGTGTATATTACGAAAGGCTTAGAAAAATGTGTGGTCCAGAATGCTTCTCAAGTTTCTCATATAGGGTGGACTTCTCTTAGGATCCCTACCCTATATATATATATATATATAGGATAGGAGTTGGACAGAAAGTCCAAATTTCCTAAAAAGTGTAAAAAGTCATAAAAACCGTAATGTCAACCATAAAACACACCAAAAACCCACAAATAATATGATGAAGATTACTAAAACATCATGTATGTGGGTTTTGTGTTGTGTTTTAGATGTTAAGGCTCTGATTGTGGAATGACAAATATTATTGTGTTTTATGTTGTTTAGCATTGTGTGTTTTATATTCATAGTTCTACGATGGTGTGTTTGAAGTTTTTATGGACTATTAGAGTTTGAATATGGTGTTTTAGTAATATTCATTCTATTATTTGTGAGTTTTAGGTGTGTTTTATGATTTTTTACACTTTTTAGGAAAAACACACTTTCCACAGGATCCCCACTCTATATATATATACTATATTATAATACATGAGGGAAGGATTCCCAAAAGTTAAGAACTTCTTCCCCCATTATTTATAAATAAACCCCTAGTATGAGGGTAAAGTGGTCTTTTAAACCATAATTATTTTTTAGTCCCTCAATCTATTACATTTAAATCCTTGACATTTAACATAATTATGGGTAATTAGTTACACTTCCCCCCCCCTCTCTTTAATTCTTTAATGTATTCCTGCGATATCTTACAACCCGTAATGTTTTAAAAAAATCGAAGGTACCATGACGATCGGCACATTTTTTTAAACGTTTCGATAGTTGTCTTTTTTAGTTTCGCCGTGCGTTCATAAAGTACAAATAGTCGATTCGTAAATGTACAATTGATTAAAGCCAACATTTGTTTTCTACCCAAGCCAGCTTTGACCATTACCTAGCTACCGTACATTAACATTTGTTTTTTACCCAAGTTTTTTATTTGAGTTAATTGCCATTTTAGTCCCTGTGGTTTGGGCCATTTTGCCAGTTTAGTCCAAAGGTTTCATTTTTAACATCTGGATCCAAAAAGGTTTCATCGTTGCCATTTTGGTCCAACTGACTTAACTCCATCCATATCTGTTAAGTCTGCTAAGGGCATTTTTGTCATTTCATTTTTCTTTTTATTAACCCTTTTTTTCTTTATTGCTTTTTCTTTTAAATGAAATGACAAAAATGCCCTTGGCAGACTTAACAGATATGGATGGAGTTAAGTCAGTTGGACCAAAATGGCAACGATGAAACCTTTTTGGATCCAGATGTTAAAAATGAAACCTTTGGACTAAACTGGCAAAATGACCCAAACCACAGGGACTAAAATGGCAATTAACTCTATTATTAAATAGTATCTTACATATAGGGTCGGCTTCGGTGGCGAATCTAGAAAATAATCATAGGGGCAATGTTTAAAAAAAACTTCCTATTAAACATGTTGGCTTTATGTTTTTATGTTTTAATAATCATAGGGAAATATATCAAGTGTTTTTATGTTTTTTTTTTCATTTTCAGTTGTTTTTGTTTGATATAGACTATCCCATGAATAAAAAAGTTTATTTTATATTTGAAGTTTATGTTTTGTGTTATTTTATTGCACTTATAATTTACATCTCGTTTGAACTAATATACTTTAGTACTTAATCATGTTCGTATTATATAATTTACATGTTTGTACTTGATCATTTCCAAAGAGATAAATTCGATTACCAAGAATGGCCAAAACGTGAAAACTACCTCTTGGTTTGGAGTAAATTCAAGATTGTATTTACAAAGCACATTAAACTTATTCAATTTAACAGTCATGTTTCACAAGGATTTCGTATATATCCATTAGTGCCTTCTATAAAAAATAACTGTTGGACGACACGAGATATGAAAAAATAATTATATAATATTATAGATTTTTCGAATAATTTGTATTTCTTAAATAAAAAGATAAAGTTAATAAAGATATAAACTTTTACATCCTATTTTTTTATAAAAACTGTTTTATAAAAATATGATTTTTTAAATATTTATAAAAATGAAATTTAACATTAGTTAAAGGTGTTTAAAACGTACCTACAAGTCACCTACTATTTTTTACTTTTTCAAAAACGAAAATTTTAAAACTAAAGTTTATTGGATGAGTATGATGTGGATATTTAAAAAAGTTATTGACTTTAAACAATAAAATTATAAACTTTATCATTTCACCAACAAAATAAACTTACTTTATAACGATAGCAACTTATTTTTTATTTTTTGTCATTTGTTTAGTATTTTTTATTAACAAACGAATCTTTACATGTTTAAAACAGTTTTTCTATACTTTATTTATTATTAATTTTTATAAAAAAAACAAAACTTTGATATTTAGTAGATAGAAGATAAACTATGTTCCAAAATTTTAGGAATTATTTAATACTAATTTATGGATTAGTAGATAGATAGTAAACTATATCCCAAAATTTTAGGAATCATTTAATACTAATTTACGATATTTAGTAGATAAATAGTAAACTATGTCCCAAAATTTTAGGAATTATAAGTCAACTAATAAAAAAAAAATTATTGCAGTTATTCTTGGATATTAATCTAATAATTTGCATTTTTTAATTAAAAAGTAATAAAGTAATAAACTTTAAAGCTAAACTAAAAAACTGAACTTACTATGATATAAAGTTAATAAAAAAATATTTATTTTATAAACATTTTTATAACAAGTAATATAAATAAAATACTACAGAAATTTACAATCTTTACTAGATAAATTCTAAACTGGGTTCCAAATTTTTAGGAATTATAAGTTCAACTATATTGTTATAGATAATATTAGTCAGTTCTAAAATAATTATTTACCAACTTGACTAGATACATAGTAGTAGATTGTGTTGCATATTTTTAGGGATTATTAGTTAAAAGTAGACTCATATAGATAAGATTAGTTAGGAACTAAAAATTTGAACTTAGTATGATATAAAGTTAATAAAAATATAAACTCTTATCATCCTATTTTTTTTATAAAAACAGTTTATGAAATCTTATAAAAATATAAATTTTTTATATTTGTAAAAACCCGAAATTTAACAATTTAACTTAAAGCTCTAAAACGTACTTACGAGTCAAATACTATTTTTTATTTTTATAAAAACGAAAATTTTAAACTTAAAGTTTATTGGATGAGTACTATGTGGATATTTAAAAAAAAGTTATGAACTTTAAAGAATAAATATACTTTATAATTTAACCAATAAAATAAACAAACTTTACAATTATAACAACTTATCTTTTATTTTTTGTCTTTTGATTATTAATTTTTATACAAAAAAAAACAATATTTTTTGTCTTTTGGTTATTATTTTTTATAAAAGAACAAAACTTTTACATATGTGTAAACTTATGACATATATTCACCACAATAATGTTATCATAAATATTATACGAATAAGAAAACTACCAGAAACGAGTTCTGCAATGCAAAGTGTCCCCCGCCGCATCGCGCGGGCACCCTACTAGTATATTAAAAAGGGTGTAAAAAACTAAATAAAAAAAACCATCAAAAAAAGGATATTGTACAACCAAAAAGAAGAAAAGCTGACATTGGCCAAAGAAAAGAGTGGGGGCGTGGAAAAAAGCACGTTTCTTGGATTATTGTTTTGGAAAAAACGCTCAAAGGGGTTGTTTGAGGGCGTGGAGGGGCGTTTTTTGAAGGGGAAAACGCCCCAAAACTCTCCACTACAGATGATCTTATAGTGTGATTGATATTAGCAATAAAGGTGAAAGTATAACTTTCATTAGTCATATTACCGGTATAGATTATCTACCACTAAATAAATCATATTTTATACTATTAAAAATTTGAATTTTCTTTGTTTTACCATTCACACGTGCATAGTTTGGATTTGGGCAACCTGGTCTTGGTGGGCTACCCGGTTGGTAACAACTAGGGAGGGATGAGCAAATGCTATCGAGTATCGGTATTTATTTTTTTGAACCTGAAGACTCAAAAACCAGTTAGTGCGACTTGGTCAGAGTAGAGCTTCAGATGACCTAGCAAGAAACCTGCAAGATCACAAGAGAACAAACACACCGTTAGCGTCGTCACAGGGAGGGGGGCCTCTCTGTGACCAAGCTCGGGCGTGAGAATAAGTATCTGTGAGGAGGAAATAGGTCAGGGAGAGAGGGAGGAGAGTTTAGAGAGAGAAAGTAGCGATTACCCCTTGCTGGAAGTCTTGGCGGGGTATTTATAGCTTTTGGGTGTGCTGATGTGGCAAGTTAGTTAGAGTCGGACCAGTCGCTATCATGGCGGTTATGGAGGTGGGACCCAGTTAGTTACGTCGCACCAGCGTATCTGTCCAATCCGTCTTATGGTGCAAGGTCCGGTCCGACCTTAGGCGATGATTCGGTCCGGTCAGGGACGTATCCTCATCAAGTCCCCCTAGTTCGTAGCGTTTCTTAGATAACAGCTTCGAACTATGACGGCGCAATTTTGGCGGTCTAAATCTCTGATTTGTCGTTTCGCAAAATTTTTTGAATTTTAAATTTCTAGGCGGTGACCTTAGTTGGGTAACCGACAGTCACTTTATGTTTCCCGCCTGATGTGACGGTTGGTGTGCGTCAGCTGTCATGACGTGTCACCGTCTGATTGGCGGTTTTAAGTCGGTTCCACATCCCTATAAAAAGGGGGAGAAAACAATCTTCCGATTTCACTTTTCACTTTTCATCTTCTTCATCTTTTTTATCTTCTTCACTCCTTCTTCTCTGAAAACAGGCGATCTGCAGAACAGGTTAGTTTCTTCCTTACATGACGGCGAAAAACAACCTGTCCGGTTACTTTAACGTTTTGAATAAAAACGGTTTAGCTTGGTACGTTGAAAGATATGTGATGCGTGTGTAGTGTAATATATTTTTAATGTATAATTAAGCCCTTTTTTACACCTTTAGCCAGGTTTTAAATTTATAAAACACGATATTTACTAACACTAAACACACATACGGGCAAGTGCACCCATCGTGGACGCAGTATAGTGTTGGTAAGATACCGAGGTCGTCCAAGGACACAAGAGCTTTTAATACCGGTTTATCCTCAACGTCTAATCAAATCAAAAGTTTAGAAAAAATGTTTTTAACTAAGAAAATAAAAACTAACTAAATGCTGAAAAATAAAATAAAAATAAAAACAGATAGACAAGATGAATCACTTGGATCCGACTCGTGTATTAGTATAACCTTTGATTATTTTCGCACTTTTGCACTTGTTTAAGAGATTACCTTAGTTATTGTAGTAGGCCCCTCTTTTGAAGGCGACGTTACCCTCAACTCAGTAGTTTGAGTCAGCAAGGATACAATCCTAAAAGGTTGGATTATTGGAAGATAATGAATTAAGTTATTAATGCAAATTATGGTAGGCCCCGCTTTTGGCGGTGACGTTACCCTCGACTAAGTAGTCTGAGTCAGCAGGGATACAGTCCTAAATAGCCGGGTTATAGTATTAATAGTAGTTAACTTATGAGGGGGTCAAAGAGTTTGGATCCCCGCCATCCAATACCTATGGGCATTGAAGGAGATCCTACTAAATTTGACCCAGGTCCCTTGCAGGACCTCTAAACGCTGAACAAGGGCAAGACCCTTACCAAACCGTTCCCTTAACCCCCGACCAGGTAGCCAACATACCTCCATATAGACCGTGGAGATAGGAATGGTGAAAATCTTTTATTTTATATAGACAGTAAAATAATGCCAAGACACCACGGACAAACGATAAGGAAAGATCACCTTCAACATAAGCAACTAGTTATTAAAGTCATTAATACAAAACCAAATAAAAAGTGCAAAAGATTAAAAATAAAAAGTATTATACTAAACACTTGTCTTCACCAAGTGATGTAAGAGACTTAGGCAAACATGGCCTTGATTGTCAAGAACTCTTACTATCAATCTTGGATCCCGAGACGACTCACACACTCTACGATGGACAATGGATGATGGTGGTGGATGATGGTGTTATGGTGGTGGTGGGTGGTGGATGAAGTGTGAGACAGGTGGTGTGCCAAGGGATGGGTTGGAATGAAACCAAGCACTCCTATTTATAGGCTGAACAGAAGGCTGGGCACGGCCCCGTGTCCGCTGGACACGCCCCCGTGCCCGTCTGACACTATCTCTCTTCATTAATTGTAATTCGCAATTACAATTAATGCGCCTGCTGTACTTTCACCACGCCCCCGTGCTCACTGGACACGGCCCCGTGGTGGGCAATAGAAGCTTCTACAGGTTTGTCTTTTCTGCTGCTTCTTGGGCACGGCCCCGTGCTGGCTGAGCACGGGGCGTGTTCAGGCTTCTGTTTTCTCTTCTTTGCTTGGGAAGATACCGTTGAGGGTTCGGGCAGTCTACTTTTATTCCTTTTCTTGTATTTATGTTAGAATTAGCTGTCTTTTTGCTTCTTTTGTGAATTTGAGCTCATTTCATCCTGAAAATACAAAAGGAAGACAAAAACACTCTTTTTCCAACATTAGTACTTAAAAAGGGTTAGTTTTATGCCTTAATTGATGTCATTTATATGTTGCATTTTACACACATCAAATACCCCCACACTTGAATTTTTGCTTGTCCTCAAGCAAAACTCTTTAAATGTGGCTTACACTCCCAAATGGAATGGGTAGAAGAGAAGGTTTTTGGCTTGTCATAGAGTGTCGGGAATCCAAGATCTTTTTGGGTTTTATTTTTATTTATTTACAATCCTATTCGTTATGATTTATTTAGAACGTTTCATAGGATAAATTACTTATTTGGGCATACCTCACGGAAGAAATCACATACCTCACGGGAGAAATCACTCAACACTCGGCCGAAGGTGTATTTTTTTAGTGAATCACTCGAGAGCGGCATGGAACTTACGCCTTCCATAGGCTTGCCAAGCAATCAATCCTCCTCCTTTTTAACTTTTATACCTTTGTAAAATATCAAGAGGACTTTTTGGGTGAAGGGTTAGGCTTGGGTTAAAGGTGGGTGGTTGGGTTAATGGTTAGTAAAAGGGCGAAAAGCGTAAAAAGCGTCGGTTTTCGTAACACACTTTTGTTTTTAGTGACTTTTTATTTTGAAGTATTTCTCCAAACAAGCTTTTGTTTGTATAGCTTTGTTTGTTTTTAACTTCATCATTTTTTTTAGTCACATAAAAGAAAGAGCTTGCGAAAAACCTAGCTTGATACTAAAATAAAGGGTGAAAAATAAAAAGGGTTTTTGGTGGGTAAAAAGGGTTTAGGGTAAAGAAACGAAAGGTTTAGGCTCAAAGGGGTTAACTAGGGGGATTTTTTTGGGTAGGTGGTAAAAAAAATGAAAAATAATGGTGTAGAAAGAAAAATGGTTAGTCCTAATGCCTCCATCATTTACTTACTTGGGTTTAAGTTGGTAAGGACCGGGAATGAATCGTCGTGGCAAATTCTAGAGTTGTAAGAACCAAGCGACTATTCACACAAGAAACGAAAAATGAGCATTTAGTCTAAAGATGTAAATTTGTATGCTCAATAAAGGCTCAAAACTCACTTTTGTGGGAATGGGTTTTTAATGTGATCAAGTATATATAATCAAATTTTAACGAGACTTGTTATGCCGTTTCATAATTTTCCTATGTTGGTTCTGGTTATCACGACGCTCTCGGTTGTAAATTTTATAAAAATATAACCTTATTAATCTTGTGATTCCTAACTTAAACTTTAGACAAGTAAAAAAAATTTTTTGTAAAAAATTTGGGGTGTTTAGCGGTTCCAATAGAGTTTTGTGTAAGGCTTGTTATTAGGACTTGCAAAATTTCAAAGTGTTAACTTCCCCCCCCCCCCCACACTTAAATTACACATTGTCCTCAATGTGTCCCAAAAATAAATTTTTAGGTTGATTGGGTGTGTAATGTGGTGTTAAAAAGCAAGATTTATGTTACTGGCAGTCTGGATACGGCCCCGTGTTCGCTGGACACGACCCCGTGTTGAACTGCCAGTATCGAGAACTTACAGAAGGTGAACACGGGGGCGTGTTGGTTAGACACGGCCCCGTGTCTGGCAAATAATTGCAGGTCAGTAACCAAACAGCAGGTCTGGGAGATGAACACGGGGGCGTGTCGGCTGGACACGTCCCCGTGTGGACAGTCTGTGAGCCTGAAAAACAGGTTTCGTCTCCCGGTTTCTCCATTTTGGGCCTGTAAGCGCTAAGGTTTAGCACTCTAACCCTTGCATTGTACCTGTTTCATCACTCAATACCACACCAAGCAAACATAAAACATCCTACATTACCATAGTTAATTGTCTCCAAGCATAAAGTAGAAAAATAAAACGGAAATAAAAAGTAGTTCAGGAAAGTAAATTGTTCAACAAGTGGCACGCAGGCCATAAATTCTTCGATAGAAAAGGGTACTTAAACCTGTGGGCTCACCATCAACCCGCTCCTTATCCCTTCAAACGTCCATGTCTTCATCGCTATCATCACCTCCATCCCCATGCCCCGCCATGTACTCCCGGATGCTACCGATATCGTCTTGTATATCGTTGATGTTGCGTTCAATAGCTCCAACCCGGTGGTATGTGTTGTTGGCGAGGTTGTAGGTGTTCCTGGTACACATAAGGTTTTCCTGCAAAAGATCATGTAAGCTTTGAAAGTTAGGAAAACCGCCTCCTTGTGAGGAGGATTGACCCGGATCACCATGGGGTTGGTACTGGTAGTGGGGAGGTGGTGCGTGAAGAACTAGGGCTTCCTGTGGGTTCCATGCATAGCCTTGTGTCCTTTGGAAGCTCACCGTCCCGTCTTCCGCCTCATAAAGTAAGTTCATGGCTCGACAAATATGGTAGTCAACTCGTCCCGACCATGGCCTCCTTTCAAAGGACCTTGGAATTCTCGTGAAATGCTTGAAAAGACGGTACACCCATCCCCCAAAGAAGATAGGTGTTGGAGCGCGAGCAAGGCGATTGAGATGCATGTTTCATAACAGGATATATGGAACATCGAGAGGCTTTCGGTTGTGGATGCAGTGAAGGACAACCAAATCTTTCAACCCCACAACGCCACTACTGTCGTGACGCTGGTTCAGCGAGTAGGTGAGGAGCCTGTGAATGTAGCGGTATAGCGGGTCCCTCAGTTTGGTACTCTTAGTGCTGCTAGGGTTGTAGATTCCTTCACCGATTTGAGCCCATGCGGCTTGACGTTCGGTCTCATCCAAGTCTCGTAATCCCCCAGTGTTCTCCTCATTTCCCGATTCCTCTTCACCGTATAGTCCTATTATAGATCCAAACTGTGCCATGGAGATTGAGTACGTTGTCCCGCCACACCGAAATGCGACCCCTTCATTGTCAAACGGGTCACAACTCGAATTGAAAGCGAAAGTACTGTAAAACTCCATTGTGCATTGATGCACCGACCGAAGCCGAGTGTTCAATGCAACTGCTAGTGGCCCTGTCACGATGTTGTTGAATCAGTCTAGTTGGTTCACCATGGTTAACAAGTCCGTACATGCTCGCCTAGGGTACTCCTCGGGTCTTGTTTCGAGTATTTCATATCGCGCCCTAGCATCGAGTTCGCTTGCATTGAACCTTGTGAACTTTGACATCTGAAAGAATACACCAAAAGCTAGTACGAAACAAAAAGATTTTTAAAGAAACTGCAGACAGTGGGCTGGACACGGCCTCGTGTTCAGCGGACACGGCCCCGTGTCCAGGCGTCTGTAACCCAAAAACTTCATTTTTCGTCCCGGTTCCGAAAACCTGAAAATTTTTGGCCCAATAGTTGCGGTTTCCCCCGAAAATGAAACCCTAAGTGTCGTTTTTCCCAAAACAAACCATTTACCCTTCCAATTTCGTCTTTTTCGGTTCAAAAACAAGGGTTTGGGGTTTTAGTAGGAAATCGAACGAATCTATCAACAATACATGTTTATTTACTTTCTACTACACTAATCTAAACTACTACTAACAGATTGCATCAAAAATTTGAAGTTCGATCCGGATGAACACGAAGAACCCTAGATTTTTCCCAATTTTTGATGTTTTAACTACATGCAAGTAACTAATCTAACTACTAAAGATGATAGAATCATACCTTGATGTTGTTAAACGTGGTAGTGACGTCGGAAATCTGCGGAAAATTGCCTGGAACCAGAGCGTTTTTGGCAAAACGGGGCGTGTGGAATGAGGTAACTGTTATGAAAAGAGGGTTTTATCCCGACAGTTGCCTCGACACGGCCCCGTGTCCAGCGGACACGGCCCCGTGCCGAGCAAAGTTATTTTTTTTGTGCTCGTGTGCATGCCCCTTTTTCCGAAAATGGTTAGAAGACTTACCGGTTGTTTTTGACGTACACTTGCCTATTCGTAACATGTCGGGTATGATGTTGAGTTTAATCGTTAACCGTTTGAAGCGAGATCTCCTCTTCCTCATCCTCAATGGATCCTCGGTAGAGTTTCAGCCGTTGGCCATTGACTTTAAATGGTATCCCATTTCGAGCTTTAATTTATACAGCACCGTGAGGAAAAACATGGGTGACGGAAAAAGGTCCTGACCACCTAGATTTTAGTTTACCAGGAAATAATCGAAGTCATGAATTAAACAATAGAACTTGATCTCCTACCCGAAATTCATTAGACTTAATATATTTATCATGTAAATTTTTCATTCTTTCCTTATAAATTTCGGAGTTAGAATATGCATAATTCCTTAGTTCGTCTAATTCATTCATTTGACAAAATCGATTTTTACCGGCAGTTTCTAAGTCTAAGTTTACATTTTTTATTGCCCAGTAGGCTCTGTGAGCTATTTCTACTGGCAAGTGACAACTTTTTCCATAGACGAGCTTATATGGGGTCGTGCCTATAGTGGTTTTATAAGCAGTTCGAAAGGCCCATAAAGCATCGTCTAATTTGTCGGACCATTCCTTTTTATTTAGTCCTACGGTTTTTTCAAGTATTCGTTTTAAACCTCGATTAGTCACTTCGGCTTGCCCATTTGTTTGAGGGTGATATGCTGTTGAGACCCGGTGATAGACCCCATACCTTGTTAATATTTTTTTGAGTTGATGATTGCAAAAATGGGTACCTCTATCACTTATCAAAGCTTTTGGTGTCCCGAAACGAGAAAATAATTTTTTCAGAAATTTTACCACTACTCTTCCATCATTTGTTGGAAGAGCTTCAGCCTCCGCCCATTTAGACAAATAATCGACTGCCACAAGTATATATTTGTTTCCTCTTGACGGTGGGAAAGGTCCCATGAAATCGAGTCCCCACACATCAAAGATTTCACAAACGAGAATGCCATTTTGGGGCATCTCGTTTTTGGAAGAAATATTACCTGATCTTTGGCAAGCATCACATGTCTTTACAAGGTTTTGTGCATCCTTGTAAATGGTTGGCCAACAAAACCCTGAATCAAATACCTTTCGTACGGTACTTGCGGCACCATGATGTCCTCCGTATGGACCTTCATGACAGTGACGGAGAATTCTTCGTGCTTCATTACCATGGACACACCTTCGGATGAGCTGGTCGGCACACATTTTGAAAAGATAAGGGTCTTCCCAAAAGTAATGCTTTATATCAGCAAAGAATTTCTTTCTTTGATGATGCGGCCATCCTTTGGTGACTATACCGCTAGCTAGATAATTAGCATAATCGGCATACCATGGCTCTTGTCTACTCTCCATCATTTCCAAGGACTCGGTGGGAAATTTTTCATTGATTTGCTCGTCCCTGGTCGCTTCCAAAGCTGGGTCTTCTAGGCGTGAGAGATGATCTGCAGCAGTGTTTTCTGCTCCTCTCCTTGATTTCGATGTCGAATTCTTGGAGGAGTAGAATCCATCTGATCAAACGGGGTTTTGCATCTTGTTTCTTGAAGAGGTACCTGATGGCTGCATGGTCTGTATAGACTACAGTTTTAGAAAGAACAAGGTAAGAACGGAATTTATCAAAAGCAAACACCACTGCTAGTAATTCTTTTTCTGTAGTTGTATAATTTTCTTGTGCATCATTAAGCGTTTTACTAGCATAATAAATTGGGTGGAAATGCTTTTCTTTTCTTTGTCCCAAGACTGCTCCAACGACAAAGTCACTTGCATCACACATGATTTCGAAAGGAAATTTCCAATCGGGCGCTATCATGATAGGTGCATTGACTAGCATTTCTTTGAGGGTTAGAAATGCTTGATTGCATTCCTTGTCAAAGATGAAAGGTGCATCTTTTTCAAGTAATTTTGTTAGAGGCCTTGAAATTTTTGAAAAGTCCTTGATAAACCTTCTATAAAATCCGGCATGCCCTAAGAAACTTCTGATTGCTCTTACGGAGGATGGTGGAGGTAATCGAGAAATAGTTTCTATTTTTGCTCGATCAACTTCCATTCCTTCGCTTGAGATTTTGTGACCGAGTACTATTCCCTCTGTTACCATGAAATGGCATTTTTCCCAGTTAAGGGCGAGGTTAGTTTCCTCACATCGGGATAGCATTCGTTCAAGATTATCGAGGCATTGGTCATATGAGTCTCCAAAGATGGAAAAGTCGTCCATGAAGACTTCCATTGTCTTTTCTATCATATCATGGAAAATGGCTACCATACAACGTTGGAATGTTCAGGTGCATTACATAGACCGAATGGCATGCGTCGATATGCGAAAGTTCCGTAGGGGCATGTGAAAGTTGTTTTCTCTTGGTCTTCTGGTGCTATCGGTATTTGAAAGTAACCTGAAAAACCATCTAAGAAACAATAAAATTTATGACCGGATAGTCGTTCTAACATTTGATCAATGAAAGGCAAAGGAAAGTGGTCTTTCCTTGTTGCTTCATTTAATCGCCTATAGTCTATACAAACTCTCCATCCTGTGACGGTTCTTGTCGGTATTAATTCATTTTTCTCATTAGTTATTACCGTCATACCTCCTTTCTTTGGGACTACTTGGACGGGACTTACCCACGGACTATCGGAGATAGGGTAGATTAGTCTGGTGTCAAGCAGCTTGATGACTTCATTCTTAACCACTTCTTGAACATTAGGATTCACTCTTCGTTGTGGTTGAATTACTGTTTTGTAGTCATCATTCATTAAAATTTTGTGCGTGCACATGGAAGGACTTATTCCTTTAATATCTACAAGCTTCCAAGCGATCGCGTTTTTGTGTTTTTTAAGTAGATTAACTAATTTCTCTTTTTCTATGTTACTTAATTTAGAAGAAATAATTACAGGTAAACTACCATCTTTGTCTAGAAAAGCATATTCCAAACCTTTAGGAAGTTCTTTGAGCTCAATTGGTGGGTCTTTAGAAGACACCTTATTTTGTGGCTCATCTAGATCAAGAACCTTAAAGGTTTGTTCTATGGCGATCTCTTCTTCAGCAAAGTGGTCATCTTCTTTAGTTGTATCGGGTGGCTCAACTTCATCTTCAATTAGGGGGTCATTATTGCCAAAAGGATATTTCATTGAACGCTCAAGATCTATGCTCCTTTTGAATGCCCCTAACTGAAGAGGTAGATTGTTGAATTTCCGGTTTTTCAAAGCCTTATGAGTTTGTACAAAAGGTTTTCCCAAGATTAGAGGGGCGTCATCAAGGATGACAAAGTCGGTTGGGATTACCATTTGATTTGTTTGAACCAAAACATCTTCAACTACACCGATTGATTTTATCACTTTTCGATCGGATAGAAAAATGGGTATTTGAAGTGGAGTAAAATCACTAATACTTAATTTTTCAAAAATGTAGTTAGGCATTATGTTAACACAAAGATCTTTATCAATGGTGATATTACTAATAAATGAATTTTGAAAGAAACATGGAACCGGTGTAATGTTAATTTCAAAAGGATCTTCTTTTATTAGCGAAGTTTGATCATTAGTTAACTTAACACTCACTATTTCTTTGATTTTAGCACTAGTGTTTAACTCTTTTAAAAACTTGGCATGAGGGGTTACTAAACAATGATTCTCGAAAGTAGGTGACAAGAGATTAATTTCTTCAAAATTAGACTCTTCTTGTAATTTAACGTTATTGGACTCACCTTTTTCATTGTTTAACTCATGTGTCGGTTTTTCACTTTCTTGTTCTTCCATTTTTACATTTTCAACTATCTCTACGTTATTATTACAATTTAATTCTTCTCTTGCGCGGGATTCCTCTTCCCTTGCGCGAGATTCTTTCATGTAACGTTCGATAGTTTTAATGTGTTCTAATATCCTATTGGTCACTTCGGTGAGAGAAAACGAATTTGGATCCTCAAAGCTTGAATCCGGTTGTTCGATCCTTGGCTCCTCATAGTACTCATATGAAGTAGATGGTTCACACCATTGTTCTTCATTGTAAGTATATGATGGATAAGGGTCGAAACTTTGTTCTTCATAGTACTCATATGAGGTGGGTTGTTCACGCCATGGTTCCTCATAATAAGTGTATGAAGGTGGTGGCTTATATCTTGAATCTTCAAAGTATGAATATGAAGGTTCATACCTTGGTTCATCAAAATATGAGTATGAGGAAGGAGGTTTATACCTTTGGTCTTCATAGGATGTGTATGAAGTTGATGGCTCGTACCTGGGCTCCTCATAGTAGTTGTATGAATTGGATGGTTGCTATGAGTTATTATATTGAACCGAGCGTGTATTACGACAATTAGTGCAATAATTACCCCTATAATCATCCTCATCATAGGTGTAGTTGTAATCTCCTGAGTATTGATCCATAAGAATCACTCAGCAGACCACAACTGAGTCTCGGGACCAGAAAACAAAAACAGAGACGGAAACAGAGGCTGGACACGGCCCCGTGTCTGGTGAACACGGCCCCGTGTTCAGGGTCTGTATCTGGGCGTTTTAATTAAAGTTACTGGTCACGTTGAGCACGGGGGCGTGTTCAGTGAGCACGGCCCCGTGTTCAGACTCTGTATCTGGGTATCTAACTAAAAATATGCAGCACGGGGGCGTGTTCAGTGAGCACGGCCCCGTGTTCAGGCTACTGTAAATGCAATCTAAACTAAAATGCAGAAAAATGTGCGCGCGTTTTGAAAAGGTTTTGAAAAACTGATTAGGCCGTCGATTTTAAGCTTTCTTAAAATCCTTGTGTCCCCGGCAACGGCGCCAAAAAACTTGATGCGTGTGTAGTGTAATATATTTTTAATGTATAATTAAGCCCTTTTTTACACCTTTAGCCAGGTTTTAAATTTATAAAACACGATATTTACTAACACTAAACACACATACGGGCAAGTGCACCCATCGTGGACGCAGTATAGTGTTGGTAAGATACCGAGGTCGTCCAAGGACACAAGAGCTTTTAATACCGGTTTATCCTCAACGTCTAATCAAATCAAAAGTTTAGAAAAAATGATTTTAACTAAGAAAATAAAAACTAACTAAATGCTGAAAAATAAAATAAAAATAAAAACAGATAGACAAGATGAATCACTTGGATCTTACTCGTGTATTAGTATAACCTTTGATTATTTTCGCACTTTTGCACTTGTTTAAGAGATTACCTTAGTTATTGTAGTAGGCCCCTCTTTTGAAGGCGACGTTACCCTCAACCCAGTAGTTTGAGTCAGCAAGGATACAATCCTAAAAGGTTGGATTATTGGAAGATAATGAATTAAGTTATTAATGCAAATTATGGTAGGCCCCGCTTTTGGCGGTGACGTCACCCTCGACTAAGTAGTCTGAGTCAGCAGGGATACAGTCCTAAATAGCCGGGTTATACTATTAATAGTAGTTAACTTATGAGGGGGTCAAAGAGTTTGGATCCCCGCCATCCAATACCTATGGGCATTGAAGGAGATCCTACTAAATTTGACCCAGGTCCCTTGCAGGACCTCTAAACGCTGAACAAGGGTAAGACCCTTACCAAACCGTTCCCTTAACCCCCGACCAGGTAGCCAACATACCTCCATATAGACCGTGGAGATATGAATGGTGAAAATCTTTTATTTTATATAGACAGTAAAATAATGCCAAGACACCACGGACAAACGATAAGGAAAGATCACCTTCAACATAAGCAACTAGTAATTAAAGTCATTAATACAAAACCAAATAAAAAGTGCAAAAGATTAAAAATAAAAAGTATTATACTAAACACTTGTCTTCACCAAGTGATGTAAGAGACTTAGGCAAACATGGCCTTGATTGTCAAGAACTCTTACTATCAATCTTGGATCCCGAGACGACTCACACACTCTACGATGGACAATGGATGATGGTGGTGGATGATGGTGTTATGGTGGTGGTGGGTGGTGGATGAAGTGTGAGAGAGGTGGTGTGCCAAGGGATGGGTTAGAATGAAACCAAGCACTCCTATTTATAGGCTGAACAGAAGGCTGGGCACGGCCCCGTGTCCGCTGGACACAACCCCCGTGCCCGTCTGACACTATCTCTCTTCATTAATTGTAATTCGCAATTACAATTAATACGCCTGCTGTACTTTCACCACGCCCTCGTGCTCACTAGACACGGCCCCGTGGTGGGCAATAGAAGCTTCTACAGGTTTGTCTTTTCTGCTGCTTCTTGGGCACGGCCCCGTGCTGGCTGAGCACGGGGCGTGTTCAGGCTTCTGTTTTCTCTTCTTTGCTTGGGAAGATGCCGTTGAGGGTTCGGTCAGTCTACTTTTATTCCTTTTCTTGTATTTATGTTAGAATTAGCTGTCTTTTTGCTTCTTTTGTGAATTTGAGCTCATTTCATCCTGAAAATACAAAAGGAAGACAAAAACACTCTTTTTCCAACATTAGTACTTAAAAAGGGTTAGTTTTATGCCTTAATTGATGTCATTTATATGTTGCATTTTACACACATCAATATGCAATCCCTGCATCTCTGCACCCCGTTCTCCCAAAAAGGACACGCCTATTTATCCGTTTCCTTCGGGAAAAATAGGGGTTTACACTCGTTTATTCGATTATTGTAACTATCGTCTTCCTTTGACGAAGTTCTTGATCGGAGTTCTTACGTTTCACGAGGTTCACATTTCTCAAATGAACCCCTTCGGCCTTGCCAAGGTGTGTCATTTTGAGCTGGCTTGTCGTGGTTTGGGATCCGACCCGGACTTGGATGTGTTCCGGGCTTTTTACAAATTGAATCGGTCCGGCAACTGGTACACCTTTGAGGTCAGAGATAAAAATTCCTACTGCTATACATGGATTACTACTAGCATAAAGGACTGGAAGGAACGATTTTTCTATGTTGATGACCGGTGCGTTCCGGAGTTTATGGTATGGAGAACCAAGAAGATGAAGCTCCCATCTTCTCTTCCTGAAGACTTTGAATTTAATAGGGACTTATACGCAAACTTGATTAAGGAAGCAGGCCGCATACAAAGTTATCCGGAACACATTCTTGTTATGGGACGGATCAGCACGATTTGGGCCAAACTGGCGTGGTATCCTACCCTTAGATGGAACGGAGAGGGTTAGTCATGCCTTTTACTTTTGACACGATGCTCGTCGTGCCACTCGCATAATTATTTTATTTTTACTTTTATCTTTTCTTTCATTATACCGGACTTCGGATACTACTTGCTTACTTTTTTGCAGTTATGGGTTTGAGAGAAGCTTTAAGATTGAAGTCCTTCGACTCCAAGGAGCTTGAGATCCGAGCCACAAGGACACCGAAAGGTGACCCTCCGTATTTAAACGTGGTGCAGGAGAATCTTTATCAGATCCGAGGACTGGAAGTTCCGAATGATCAAGGAGGTTTAGCCGGTCAAGGGGGTTCAGGCTCAAATCCTGCGGCACAAACAGCAAACGTCGCTCCGGCTCAAACTGTGATGGCGATCGGCAGTGGTAAGGGTAAGGGTAAGGAAACTGGTTCGATCGGGTCGAAAGGATCCGGTTCCAAGTTTGTGATTGAAGATGAAGGTGTCCATCTATCTGTGGGGGATGAAGAAGAACGTGCTGGAAATTTAAAGGAGGGTGGCGATGATGATGATGAGGAAGAGGAGAACGAAGAGGAGCAGCCTCAGATTAGCTTGAAGAGGATAAGGGCTCCGTCTAAGTCCAGTCCGAAACCTAGGCAAAAGAAGACAAAGACGGATCTTAAGACTATTACTCTAGATGACGATGATGACCAAGTTACTGGATTTTCTGCTGCTGGAGGCGTGTTAGCGAATTTAGATGCTCATCTTCATGGGGGTCGTACCCCAAGGGACCATCCAAAAAACATTCCATCGAGCCCATTGTCCTTCGGGGGAGGGGCCACCAAGGTTGTTGCTGATGTTCTTATGTCCGATCCCAATAAGACCGAACCTTCTCCTTCGGGTAAGTTCACCACGGGGGTTGCTTCTAACGTGTCAAGGCCGAGCCCCAAGCCTGTTGACGGTGGGGACAGTGCCTCTTCGTCCCCTTTATGGTTTAACACTGAAGCTGTTTTCTTATCACGGGAGTTAGGTTTGGGCGGCATTGAGGATATGGATTCAACTCGAGCATTGGAGAAGTATGTTCCGGAGTGGTCGTTGACGAACAGGGACCGGATAGTGGATGCTCTGTCGGCGAAAATGGCATTATTTCATTTGGGGACTCCGGCTGAACACTCTCATTATCGGAAGATGAGCGGCCCGGGGCTTGGGAATGCCCTTATGATAAACCAAGCTCAGTCTAATTCATTGGTGGTGGAGTCGTATAAACGTTGGATCGAGTCGGAATCAACTTGTAACAAACTCCGACGCGAAATTGCCAATTTAAAAAATGAAGATAATGTTCGCTCGAAGACGAAACAAGAACTGAGCTCTTTTCGATCTCAGATTAATCGTTTAAAAGAGCAAAACTTAGAAGCAAAAGAGGTTAACAAATCGACCCAAGCTTCGGCTGCGGTCGCTTATGAGGCTCGAGATAAAGCTCTTCAAGATTTGGAAATTTTTAAGTCGAAATTTGTTGACTTGGAGAAAAAGTTATCTGGTGTGGAGAAGAAGCATGCGGCCGAACTGAAGGAAATGCAGACATCTCACGATCAACTTCTGGCTGATTATCACCGCCTAGTTGATGGTATGTTCATAATCCATTTATCTGTTATTACCTCCCTTTCTTGCTCATTGAATCTTGTTTCTCTGTAGTTAAAGACGAATTAGAGAGAGCTCGCGACAGGGAGATTGAGTCACATAAAGTAACGATCGATGAGGCAAAAGGGATGTTGATTCGGTGTGAGCGTGATATGGTTGAATCGTATGCCCAGCTGTCGGAGCTTAAACTCACCAAGCAATGGTTCTTAACAGATGGGATCGCGTGGGTTGTCAAACTGGTGCATCAAAGCCCGGAACTGGAGAAAGTTGTTGCGGACTTGGTGAACAGTGTTAATGCGGTTGGAGCGAACGAAGGTATTAAGCACGGCTTTGAGGCCGCTAAGGGCCCTGCTCGATCCTTCGAGGAAGTTCCAGGGTATGATGGAGATGCTCGAGACAAATTAAGTGCTGCGGTAAAAGCTTTTGAAGATTTCAACATCTCCGTACTTGGGAAAGTTGCTGATTTGGTAGACGAACCTTTGTCCGTCATCAAGCAACAAAGTGAACTTCCCATAGTGAAAGAAGACTTTGAAGCTTGAAACTCGATCTTTCTCACCATATAACTTTTAGCTTTTATTCGCTATTGTAACCGTACAATTTTAAGCATCTATTTTCTTTGGTATGTAACTAGTACAACTTTTGCTTGAAATATTCAACTGACATGTTTTGTATGGAATCAGACCTTGTCATTGGTTATTCATTCCTGGCTACTTAGTTTTCAGTTTGCGTCCAAACTTAACTGTTTGACCAGGCTTTTGGTTCGGTCATCTTAGGTGACCGAAGCCTAATAGGAAATCCTTTGATTTCTTTGCTCTTAACTAATTGATTGTAATCGGACCGTTTTAAGTACGGACCGTTTTGCTCAATAGATTTTGTTATTTTTTAAACTATTTGAGCCTTCTCGATCGGCGCGAGGCATTGGTCGAGGCTCGTTTGTGCACGTTTTGAAAAATTGTTCGAACTTATACATATGCTATTTTATACTTAAAAAAGTATAGATCGCTTTATTCATTAACTTGCAAGTTGTTGGTCCGGGGAAAAAACCCTCCCGGTTACAAAGAGAATGGAAAAATATCGGGGCATTACCCTCCCGGATTACATACGGAAATTGGAAAATAATAGACAAAAGATAGCGATCTTTTTTAGCCGTAGCAGGCCGTTCACATGAAGCATTTCTTTAAATGCACCCCGTTCCACGTCCGGGGTACTGGCGTTCCATCAATCTTTTCCAACACATACGAGCCCTTATTGCTAGCTTCTTTGACTCGATACGGTCCCTCCCATTTAAGGGTTAGCTTGCCGGGAGCTTCGACGCGGCTTGCATCGTTGTTTCGGAGCACGTAATCTCCGACCTTGAATTTGTAGAGTTTAGCCCGGGCGTTATAGTATTTCTCAATCTTCTTCTTGTATCGGGCTTCCTTGATTGCCGCGATGTTCCGGCGTTCTTCTAACAAATCAAGGTTAGACCGGAGTTCATGTTCATTTTCCTCCCAATTCTTGCACCTCCGATTTGGGAGTCCGATCTCAGCGGGAATCACTGCTTCGGTACCGTAAGTCAGACTAAACGGTGTTTCTCCATTGCTAGTCTTGTGCAGTGTTCGGTGTGCCCATAAAACGTTTGGCAACTCGTCCACCCAGCCTTTTCCCTCGTAACCAAGCCTCCTCTTTATCCCATCGACGATTCGTCGATTTATCTATTCGACCTGCCCGTTACCCTGAGGGTGAGCAACCGAGGAAAAGACTTGGTTAATTTTTAGATTTTCACACCAGCGTTTGAATGGGTTCTCTGCAAACTGCTTTGCATTGTCACTTATGATGTAGAGTGGAAGACCGAATCGGCATACTATTTGTTCCCAGAAGAAACGTGCCACGTTGTAGCCGGAGATGACTGTAAACGGTCGAGCTTCCACCCACTTGGTGAAATAATCCACCGTGACTAGCAGGTATTGAGCGCTTCCGCTTGATCTTGGAAAAGGCCCGACGATATCGACGCCCCACTTTTGGAAGGGCCATGCAGCAGTTACCGGTATCATTTCATTCTTGGCTCGGAGGCTGATTGGTGCGTGCTTTTGGCACTCGTCACACTGTTGGAGCTCTTTTACGGCGCTTTCATGCATCCCGGGCCAGTAATACCCTGCGTTTTTGACTTTCGTCACAATCATCTTAGGTCCGGCATGGAATACACAGATGCCATAGTGTATTTCCCTGATGATATAACTGGCTTGCTCCGGGTCCAGACACTTTAGCAGTGGTCCAAGAAAAGTCTTTCGGTATAAGCCTCCTTCTTGCATCTGGTATTGAAGAGAGTTGACTTGGACCTTTCTTGCTTCCGCTTTGTTGGTCGGCAAAACTTCATGCACCAAGTAGTTAATTATTGGCGTCATCCACGTTTGCGACGGTGCTTCGACCTGCATAACTTGCGGAGCTGCGATTGAAGGCGTAGTTAAAACTTCCACTCTTACTTCCTTGGCTAGGTGACTGAACGACACCGATGCCAACTTGCTCAAAGCATCAGCCTTCTTGTTCTTGCTACGGGGAATATGCTCGACCTTACATGCTTCGAATGATGCCATAGCTTGCTTTACCTGTTCGAGATATTCTACCATGTTTGCTTCCCTCGCCTCATATTCTCCGTTTACCTGATTTGCTACGAGCAACGAATCTACATGGGCTATGACATTTTTTGCTCCGACTTTCAGCGCTAGGTGTAGGCCGGCTAAGAGGGCCTCGTACTCAGCTTCATTGTTTGAACTCTTGAATTCTAGCCGGAGCACATACGTCATATCCGTTCCATCTGGATCGGTGAGAATTAGACCCGCCCCTGCTCCTTCGGCACTAGAAGCTCCATCGGTATACAGGGACCACGACTTTTCTCTAGCTTTTTCAACTTCTTCCGTTTCTTTATCTTCCGGAATTTCAACTAAGAAATCCCCTATTACCTGTCCTTTCAACGGACCTTTAGTTCGGAAGGTGATGTTGAATGCGCCCAATTCAATCGCCCATTTTGCCATTCGACCCGAAACTTCAGGTCGTCGGAGAACGTGCTGGATTCTCTGGTCTGTTCGTACCTCGATTGGATGGGCCTGAAAGTATCGGCGAAGTCTTCTTGAAGCATGGACTAGTGCCAGAGCTAATTTTTCCAAGTTTGAGTATCTTGTTTCGTAATCTTTTAACGTTCGGCTTACGTAATAAATGGGGATTTGCTTCCCAGTGTGGTGAGCAACTAACACCGCACTGATAGCTCCGAACGATGCGGCTAAGTATACCGTTAATACCTCATCTTCTTCCGGTACGGTGAGGGTTGGCAAAGTGCCCAGGCAAGTTTTAAGCTCTTCGAAAGCTCGTGCGGCTTCTTCCGTCCATTTAAACTCCGATCTAAAGCTTTTTCTGAGAACATCCATGAACGGGAGCGACCGGTCTACTGCTTTTGACAAGAACCGATGGAGAGCAGCCAACCGTCCATTTAAGGACTGAATTTCTTTAACCGACGTCGGAGGCTTCATTGTAAGAACAGCATCAATCTTATCTGGGTTGGCCCGCAAGCCTTTTGACCCGACCATGACTCCCAGAAACTTACCTTCTTCTACCCCGAACGTACATTTTTTGGGATTTAGCTTCATGTTGATGCTTCGGAGTCGGGTAAACGTTTCAAGTATGTCTTTTAGCATGGTGGCCTCATCGTGACTTTTGATCACGATATCATCAACATATATGTGACATCTGTGCTTGTAATCATTGTAAACAGTTCAGTTATCAATGAAATAAAGTTATTTGATCCCTATGTTTGTTTGTTTATGTTTGATGTTTTTCATGTTTTGACTTTTATTCGATTTCAAACTCTATATCGCTTTCTGGAAAATTATACGCAAACTGGTGCGTAAACGTAGTCAGTTTAACGCGACAAATACTCCGGAACATCAATTCATGCTTAACATACCTTAAATAACCTTTACATAACTTAGAAATAAGTTTTGAAGGCTTTGGTATGGCAAAATCCAGTCAATTCGCTTACAGGGACTAAAATTGACAAACTGCGAAAGTATGCCGATTTGAACTGTAATGAACATTCCGGAACATGATCATAAGTTAAACACATCCTAAATATCCTTTACATAGCTTAGAAATAGGCTTTGAGGGGTTCGGTGTGCTAAAATAAACTTTATGCTCATTCAGGGACTAAAAGCGTCAAAAAGTGCATAAGTTTGCATTTTCGCGCATAACTTACGTTCTGAATACTTCCGGACATCCAAAAATTTATGTAAGCACTAAAATATTATGTTTTAGTGTTTGGCTTGTCAAAAATCCATTCGTCGCGCAATTTGGACCGTTTTTGCGTCCGTTACGACTTCCGTCGTAATTAACCGAACAACGCAACCGTACGGCCAAACGAGCCGACATCCGGCATATTTTTGAGCATGTTTTATGTTCCCTATACTTTAACATCCTTGTAGAGCTTAGAAATGGGTTTGACGGGTGTTAGAAGTACCAGAATACGACTATACGCGCACAGGGACCAAAACTGTCAAAATGAAAACATAGCTGGTCTGCAGGTCCCTTACGGACCGTATGGGGTTGCTTACGGTCCGTAAGCCCCTCCCAGATCAGCAGAAATGCTTTCCAGCCATTTCCAGCTGTTACACACCTTTACCCATGGTTTCTTGCATCTTGTGGGCTGGTTTTGGATGTCCCATGGTTTTCTAAAACAATGGGCACACATGGAGGGTGGAGATCGAAGCTCGGATTTCAAGAAACGATCCTAACGGTTCTACGAAATCTATAAATACCCCCCATGAATTCACTTCCAACTCACTTGATTTTCTGAGATTTTCTCTAAGTTGGAGTGATTACCACTTCATACCTGAGAAATACTTGGAAATCAATCTTGCGGGGACCTTCTGTAAGTATTCTTTCGCGTTTTTCGTTCGTTTTAGCGTTAAAGTCAAACTGTGTTTGACTTTCTGCATTGACCAGTTTATGGTCAACGCGAAGTTCGTTTGAACTTCATAACGTGAGCGTAATCACGATGGTTATAGTCCCTAGTGACTATACCTACTGATTACCACGTTATCTAGGCTCAGTGACGAGTCGTACTTTCGGCCAAAATGCGTTTTCTCGCGTATTTTGTAACCAAACTACTCTAGGGTATTAAAACCGTTTGTTTTAATGCCAAACCTGTTTTCTAACTTCACTAAACATGTTCTAGCATGTTTAGCTCGTCGCTACTAGTTTTGTGCTTGTCTAAGGGTCGTAAGGTAAGCGATCTAATCAATCGCTTATACTTAAGAACCCGACCCATTTGGTCAATCATTAGGATCCGACCAAACATATTAGGTGACCATAGTTGTATAGGGAATAACCTTCCGAGGTTATACCTTATGGTCACATCGTTTAACTAGTTGTATGATAGGTAACGTATGTGCCTTAAGTAAATTACCAAAATACCCTTTTTACGCCAAAATTCATTTTAAGCCTATGTAACACAATTTTTGGTATCTAAACTGATTTAGCAACTATATTAAACATGTTAAGGCATATCTTGTTTATCATAGGGCTAGTTAGACATTCCGAACGCGTTTTACGCGAACGACGCGTTAAAGTAGCATAAGCTACCTAAGCGGGTCGTAACGGGTCAAAAGCACTTAGGATAAGTTTCGTTTTAGTACGTAGGCTTTGTTAGACCATATTACATAAGTTCCCACACTTATTTGGTTTGCAAAACCTCGTACTACCCGATCCTCCGATAGGTCCGTTTATTAATGTAGATACCTATATAGGTGCCGTTTGATTCCGTGACCTTCTAGCATTGCTTGGTGGTTATCCTACGACTTCTAAGCAATCTCAAGTGAGTACATAGACCCCTCTTTTACTGTTTTCTAAACATTTTGGGGTGAAACACATGTGCCTACTTGTTACCTTCATGCTTTCATGTTTTCACATTATATACTTGCTATGTCCATTAGTACATTGTTTTACATGACGTTTTCATGCTATGTATGTTTATCATACTTAGTACACTTGTTTTACATGATTTTTCACGCTATGTGTGTACATTTGATTACATACTTAGTGCATTGTTTTCACATGTTTATATTTTAGGTATGACATTTGGTTTGTTTAAGTGGGACAATATACATTCATTAACTTTGATCACGCCGCTCGTTAGTAGGTAGTGGTACCATAGGAATTGACAACTCCCGTTCCTGACATCCTGGGTATGTTTGGATGAAAGGAATGACCGAATTCGATTTAAACATAAAAACCGATAGACCTTTAATTTGTTTAAAGGTTTATCACCACAGTCACAAGGCTTGAATGTATGCATTTTTACAATACCGCATAAATGTTTGTATTCAGTATAGCATGCATCTCCACAAAACATAACGTTGATTTAAACTGAGTTTTACTTCAATACTTTGTTTTGTGCATTTTCACCTATGGTTTAGTTGATACATATTTCACTTACCATACATGACCTTTTGTTTACACATGACATGATTGACATTGCATAGACATTTTGACATTGTTACACACATTACATGATATACACTTGACGTTAGACATGGTTTTTCGCTTAAACATTTTGACATTTGGTTAAACATAAACATGTTTACATTGGTGGTTTGTTTGGGTAAGTGATATAAGTAACGAGGCGTGTGTGATATGATACAAACATGGTGGATACGCCGCTGGTACTTCCTATATATAAGTGTTTGTATGATATTACGCATCGTAGCGTTGTTTAAATCATTTTAGTTTAGCTATATAACATATTTTTCGCAATACATTGTTTTACAAACAACTTGTTTTATAAAACTTATTTCACTTGGTTATTCATTTAACCATACATTATTCTTTCAAAAATACATATCTACCATCGTTTTTCAAATGACTTACAAACAATACAATCAACAAGGTTCATGACTACATTTCATTAAACATTTTTCTAAAACCTAAGTCATGGATCCTATTTTCACAAAACCTATGTATCTCACAGGCATTTTTATGCTGACGTACCTATTTTCACATGTGTTTCAGGAGCAAATGCATAGGATGATCGTGATACACTAGGATGGACTTGGGCCTTAGTGACGATAAAAGGGATCTAGACTAGTTAAAACTTGTTATGTACTTTATTTCTTTTTATTTTAAGACAATGTAACTTGTGGGTTCTCGTTTGAAACAATGTATTCCACCCTTGGGTGATGAATAAAATATTATTTGAATTACCTTGGTTGTGGAACAATAATTCTGTTACAGCACTCCCCGACGTTTCCGCCACGATTTGATGTTTTACGTGGTCGGGGTGTGACAGAAGAGTTGGTATCAGAGCCAATGGTTATAGGGAATTAGGTTATTAGTAATGCTTTGACCTAGACTATAACCTTTCTAGGACCCCAACACAAGTTGTCTTGTGTTTAGATCTTAAAACATGCACTTCACCTATCCTTAGGTGATCACCAAAACAAGAACCCAGTTTTCTAAAACGATTTTTTTGAAACACAATCTTCTGTTTTCAAATGATTTCTTATATGGTTTTGAACCCTTTTTGGTTTTTCAATTTGATTTTGAAACTTTATCATTTGTTTTTAAATGATTCTTTTGGCCTCGTGCCTTCCAAGTTTTCAAAATCTCGTCAAAGTTTTGGGTTCTAAATAGTGTGAACACGTGCAAACTGGAAGGGTGAATGCCTGTACCCTGGGTTTTCTGTCTAAGGCTAGAGTGTTCGTACAAATCCACATAATCGGACCAGTCACTCTTACCTGGGAACTCCTGGGGTGAGTGTTCACTTGTAGGCGAGCATGTCTTCGCTAAGCATTATTTAAGAGCCCATTTACTTTGATTAGTCACTGTGTGTCGTTTGTTTGCTTTGTGATATGGACAAATGACCACCATCCTTGCCTTGTTGATTTTGTTTCGTCTCGTTCTTTTCATCTAATCATCTCACTCGTTTCCTCTCATGTTTTCCTCTTTTTAGCATGCCTCCTCGACGCGAAAATCAGCTACCCAATGCCGAACTGGCAGAAATCATCGCACAGCATATGGCTGCTGCGTTCCCGAATCTTATTGCTCAGTTTAACCAAGCCAACATCAATCAGAACGCTCCTTGTAACTTCAAGAGCTTCAATTCGGCTAAACCACTCAAGTTCAGTGGTACTGAGGGGGCAACTGGGCTCCTTCAATGGTTTGAGAGCATTGAGAATACTTTCCGTCATGTTCAGTGTCCTGATAATCGCAAAGTTGAGTTTGCTTCAAGTGTTTTTCAGAAGAGGGCGTTAACATGGTGGAACGGGGTTATGAGAGATCGAGGTGCTGAAGTCGCTTTAGCGCAAACATGGGCTGAATTGAGGACTCTCGTGATGAGTGAGTTTTGTCCTCGTCATGAGCTACGAAAGTTGGAAAGAGAGTTTGACGATCTGAAACAGGCTAGTGGTGAGCACCGGGCGTATACGGATAGATATGAAGAGTTGAGTTTGTTATGCCCAACAATGGTCACCCCACTTGACAAGGCTATCGAAAGATACATCGATGGTCTACCTGACTCTGTGCAAGACATCGTTACTGGTAGTAAACCTACCACTGTTCGTCAGGCAATCGAACTATCTGCAACGTTGACAGAATCGCAGATCAGAAAGGGTAAATTGCATAGGAAGGGCGACAAGGGCAAGAATCAGGCGTCTGACAAAGGGGATAGCAAGAAAGGTAAGAAGGGGAAGGATTCTGGCTCATCAAAGGGCTCCAGGAAGCGAAAGGCTTCCCAAAATTTTGCCATCACTGCCCAACAGAACCAAGCGGCTCCCAATCAGCCAGCGCAGCCTCCCACAAAGAAGTGGTATGAAGGGAATGCACCTTTGTGCAATAGGTGCAATAGTCACCATCAACAGCAACTCCCGTGTCGTTTCTGTACCAACTGTGGAAAATCGGGTCATCATGCAGAGGTTTGTCATTCTGCTAGAAATCCAGCCCAACAGGGAGCTCAACTACCTGTTCAACAGCAAGCACAAGCTGCACGACCTCACTATCCTCCTGGCTCGTGCTTTAATTGCGGAGACCTGACCCATTATCGAAACCAGTGTCCAAGGCTGGTTAATGCAAATCCAGTTCAGGCTCAGGCTCGTGGACGAGCTTTTAATATGAATGCTGTTGAGGCGCAAGCAGACAACGAGGTGGTGAACGGTACGTTCTTAGTTAATAATCAACCTGCATCTGTTCTTTTTGATTCTGGGGCCGATAAGAGTTTTGTGTCGTTATCTTTTGAGCCCTTGCTTCGCGTGTCTAGAACGAAACTAGGTAAGCCTTTGACTGTTGAAGTTGCGAGTGGTGAACCCATTGTCCTTGATTCTGTTCTTCGCAACTGCCAGTTGAACCTTGACAACCACCTTTTTTCCTATTGACCTCACGCCTATGCAACTTGGAAGCTTCGACATTATTGTGGGTATGGATTGGTTAGCCAAGCATCGCGCAGAGGTAGTTTGTTTTGAGAAGATCGTTCGTGTGCCGCTTTCGTCAGGTGAGATACTACAGGTTCGTGGTGAAAAACCTGCTAGTAGCCTCAAGCTTATGTCTTGTTTTCAAGCTCGGAAGTATATCTGCAAAAGAACTATGTGGCCTTCCTGGCACATGTTACGGTAGATAAAGACCAAGGTAAGTCTATTCAAGATATCCCTGTTGTTCGGGATTATCCGGAGCTGTTTCCTGAAGAGTTGCCTGGTCTACCCCCAGCACGCCAAGTCGAGTTCCGTATTGATCTTGTACCTGGTGCAAATCCTATTGCCAGAGCTCCATATCGTCTTGCACCATCTGAGATGCAAGAACTATCTAAGGAGCTTCAAGAGCTTTCTGACAAAGGTTTTATTCGTCCTAGCTTTTCACCTTGGGGTGCTCCCATTCTTTTTGTCAAGAAAAAGGATGGATCCTTTAGAATGTGTATCGATTATCGTGAGCTGAATAAGCTTACCATCAAGAATCGATATCCCCTACCTCGCATTGATGATCTCTTTGACCAGTTACAGGGTGCTACTTGCTTTTCGAAGATTGATCTTCGTTCTGGGTATCATCAACTTCGTGTGCATGAAGAGGATATTCCCAAGACAGCATTCCGCACTCGATATGGGCATTATGAGTTCACAGTCATGCCATTCGGGTTGACCAATGCTCCTGCTGTTTTCATGGACTTAATGAATAGGGTTTGTAAGCCTTATTTGGATAAGTTCATCATTGTTTTTATTGATGACATCTTGATTTATTCTAAGACGCGAGCTGATCACGAGCGCCATCTTCATCTTACTCTGGAACTCCTAAAGAAAGAGCAACTTTTTGCCAAGTTCTCCAAGTGTGAATTTTGGCTTAAGGAAGTTCAATTTTTAGGACATATTGTCAACGAACAAGGTATACATGTAGATCCCTCTAAGATCAGTGCGATTAAGGATTGGGATACGGGCTACTACTCCTACTGAGGTTCGTTCTTTTCTTGGTCTTGCAGGTTATTACCGCCGCTTCATCGAGAACTTCTCGAAGATTGCAGTTCCTCTAACTGCCCTAACTCAGAAGAATAAACCCTTTGAATGGGGTTCTAAGCAAGAAGAAGCATTTCAGACCTTGAAGCAGAAGCTTTGTGATGCACCTATTCTAACTTTGCCTGAAGGCAATGATGATTTTGTTGTTTACTGTGATGCATCGAAATTGGGTCTTGGCTGTGTTCTGATGCAAAGGAATAAAGTCATAGCCTATGCATCAAGACAATTGAAGGTACATGAGAGAAACTACACCACTCATGATCTTGAGTTGGGTGCAGTTGTCTTTGCTCTCAAAATCTGGAGACACTATTTGTACGGTACAAAATACGTGGTTTTCACTGACCACAAAAGTCTTCAGCATATCTTCAATCAGAAAGAACTCAACATGAGGCAAAGACGTTGGGTCGAACTCCTAAATGAGTATGATTGCGAAATTCGCTACCATCCTGGTAAAGCGAATGTTGTGGCTGACGCATTAAGTCGTAAGGAATGTACTGTGCTTCATTGTGTTTGTGTTCAATCTGCTGTTCAAGCCCGATCTGATATCCAAGCACGCATTACTCAGGCTCAACAGGCTTGTGTTTCACAAGACTTGATGGGTAAGGAATTACCCTATCACATTAAGCCTGATCTTGTGCTGAAGGAAGATGGATCATATTATTTCATGGACCGTTTGTGGGTCCCAAGCCAAGATGATCTTCGCACTTTGCTTATGGATGAAGCCCATAAGTCTCGTTATTCTGTTCATCCCGGCCCAGACAAAATGTATAAGGATATTCGTACTCAGTATTGGTGGCCTGGTATGAAGAAAGACATTGCCTTGTACGTTTCAAAATGCCTTACTTGTCTCAAGGTTAAGGCTGAACACCAGCATCCTTATGGTCTTTTGGAGCAACCTGAGATCCCAGTTTGGAAATGGGAAAACATTGCCATGGATCTCATTACCAAACCCCCGCGCACTAAGAAAGGTCATGATGCCATCTGGGTAGTTGTTGATCGTCTTACAAAGTCAGCGCATTTCCTGCCAATCCGTGAGAATCTATCTGCTGAAGATCTGGCTAAAATCTATGTGGATGAAATCGTATCTCGACATGGTGTTCCCCTGAACATTATTTCTGATAGAGATGCTCGTTTCTCTTCTCGTTTTTGGAGAACCATGCAATCTGCTATGGGGACCCAACTCAATCTGAGCACAGCATATCATCCACAAACAGATGGCCAAACTGAAAGAACAATCCAGACTCTGGAGGATATGCTTAGAGCTTGTGTGATCGATTTTGGTGGTAGTTGGGATTCACATCTTCCATTGATTGAATTCTCCTACAACAATAGTTATCACTCCAACATCAACATGGCTCATTTCGAGGCTCTCTATGGTCGAAAATATCATTCACCTGTCTGCTGGAATGAAATAGGTGAGGCTCAGCTTACTGGACCTGACCTTATTCTAAAGACAACTGACAAGGTTAAGAAAGTTCGTGATAACTTACAGGCAGCTCGAAGCCGTCAAAAGAGTTACGCGGACCAACGACGCAAGCCCTTAGAATTCCAAGTCAGTGATCGTGTATTACTTAAGGTCTCACCTTGGAAAGGTGTGATCAGATTTGGGAAGAAAGGAAAACTTGCACCTAGATACGTTGGACCATTCAAGATCGTCGAAAGAATCGGTAAGGTAGCCTACAGACTTGCATTACCTCCCGAACTTGGAAATGTTCATCCAACCTTCCACGTATCCAATCTCAAAAAGTGTTTAGCTGATGAGAACCTCCACATACCACTTGACGAAATCCGTGTCGATAAAACACTTCATTTTGTTGAAGAAACCTGTGGAAATTATGGATCGTGAAGTCAAATGGCTTAAACGCAAGCGCATTCCGTTGGTTAAAGTTCGCTGGGAATCTAAACGTGGACCTAAGTTTACTTGGGAACGTGAAGATCAAATGAAGGCGAAATATCCACATCTATTCCCATGAGTTTCCTCTAAACAAATTTCGGGACGAAATTCCCACAAGTAGGGGAGACTGTGACATCTGTGCTTGTAATCATTGTAAACAGTTCAGTTATCAATGAAATAAAGTTATTTGATCCCTATGTTTGTTTGTTTATGTTTGATGGTTTTCATGTTTTGACTTTTATTCGATTTCAAACTCTATATCGCTTTCTGGAGATTTATACGCAAACTGGTGCGTAAACGTAGTCAGTTTAACGCGACAAATACTCCGGAACATCAATTCATGCTTAACATACCTTAAATAACCTTTACATAACTTAGAAATAAGTTTTGAAGGCTTTGGTATGGCAAAATCCAGTCAATTCGCTTACAGGGACTAAAATTGACAAACTGCGAAAGTATGCCGATTTGAACTGTAACGAACATTCCGGAACATGATCATAAGTTAAACACACCCTAAATATCCTTTACATAGCTTAGAAATAGGCTTTGAGGGGTTCGGTGTGCTAAAATAAACTTTATGCTCATTCAGGGACTAAAAGCGTCAAAAAGTGCATAAGTTTGCATTTTCGCGCATAACTTACGTTCTGAATACTTCCGGACATCCAAAAATTTATGTAAGCACTAAAATATTATGTTTTAGTGTTTGGCTTGTCAAAAATCCATTCGTCGCGCAATTTGGACCGTTTTTGCGTCCGTTACGACTTCCGTCGTAATTAACCGAACAACGCAATCGTACGGCCAAACGAGCCGACATCCGGCATATTTTTGAGCATGTTTTATGTTCCCTATACTTTAACATCCTTGTAGAGCTTAGAAATGGGTTTGACGGGTGTTAGAAGTACCAGAATACGACTATACACGCACAGGGACCAAAACTGTCAAAATGAAAACATAGCTGGTCTGCAGGTCCCTTACGGACCGTATGGGGTTGCTTACGGTCCGTAAGCCCCTCCCAGATCAGCAGAAATGCTTTCCAGCCATTTCCAGCTGTTACACACCTTTACCCATGGTTTCTTGCATCTTGTGGGCTGGTTTTGGATGTCCCATGGTTTTCTAAAACAATGGGCACACATGGAGGGTGGAGATCGAAGCTCGGATTTCAAGAAACGATCCTAACGGTTCTACGAAATCTATAAATACCCCCCATGAATTCACTTCCAACTCACTTGATTTTCTGAGATTTTCTCTAAGTTGGAGTGATTACCACTTCATACCTGAGAAATACTTGGAAATCAATCTTGCGGGGACCTTCTGTAAGTATTCTTTCGCGTTTTTCGTTCGTTTTAGCGTTAAAGTCAAACTGTGTTTGACTTTCTGCATTGACCAGTTTATGGTCAACGCGAAGTTCGTTTGAACTTCATAACGTGAGCGTAATCACGATGGTTATAGTCCCTAGTGACTATACCTACTGATTACCACGTTATCTAGGCTCAGTGACGAGTCGTACTTTCGGCCAAAATGCGTTTTCTCGCGTATTTTGTAACCAAACTACTCTAGGGTATTAAAACCGTTTGTTTTAATGCCAAACCTGTTTTCTAACTTCACTAAACATGTTCTAGCATGTTTAGCTCGTCGCTACTAGTTTTGTGCTTGTCTAAGGGTCGTAAGGTAAGCGATCTAATCAATCGCTTATGCTTACGAACCCGACCCATTTGGTCAATCATTAGGATCCGACCAAACATATTAGGTGACCATAGTTGTATAGGGAATAACCTTCCGAGGTTATACCTTATGGTCACATCGTTTAACTAGTTGTATGATAGGTAACGTATGTGCCTTAAGTAAATTACCAAAATACCCTTTTTATGCCAAAATTCATTTTAAGCCTATGTAACACAATTTTTGGTATCTAAACTGATTTAGCAACTATATTAAACATGTTAAGGCATATCTTGTTTATCATAGGGCTAGTTAGACATTCCGAACGCGTTTTACGCGAACGACGCGTTAAAGTAGCATAAGCTACCTAAGCGGGTCGTAACGGGTCAAAAGCACTTAGGATAAGTTTCGTTTTAGTACGTAGGCTTTGTTAGACCATATTACATAAGTTCCCACACTTATTTGGTTTGCAAAACCTCGTACTACCCGATCCTCCGATAGGTCCGTTTATTAATGTAGATACCTATATAGGTGCCGTTTGATTCCGTGACCTTCTAGCATTGCTTGGTGGTTATCCTACGACTTCTAAGCAATCTCAAGTGAGTACATAGACCCCTCTTTTACTGTTTTCTAAACATTTTGGGGTGAAACACATGTGCCTACTTGTTACCTTCATGCTTTCATGTTTTCACATTATATACTTGCTATGTCCATTAGTACATTGTTTTACATGACGTTTTCATGCTATGTATGTTTATCATACTTAGTACACTTGTTTTACATGATTTTTCACGCTATGTGTGTACATTTGATTACATACTTAGTGCATTGTTTTCACATGTTTATATTTTAGGTATGACATTTGGTTTGTTTAAGTGGGACAATATACATTCATTAACTTTGATCACGCCGCTCGTTAGTAGGTAGTGGTACCATAGGAATTGACAACTCCCGTTCCTGACATCCTGGGTATGTTTGGATGAAAGGAATGACCGAATTCGATTTAAACATAAAAACCGATAGACCTTTAATTTGTTTAAAGGTTTATCACCACAGTCACAAGGCTTGAATGTATGCATTTTTACAATACCGCATAAATGTTTGTATTCAGTATAGCATGCATCTCCACAAAACATAACGTTGATTTAAACTGAGTTTTACTTCAATACTTTGTTTTGTGCATTTTCACCTATGGTTTAGTTGATACATATTTCACTTACCATACATGACCTTTTGTTTACACATGACATGATTGACATTGACATAGACATTTTGACATTGTTACACACATTACATGATATACACTTGACGTTAGACATGGTTTTTCGCTTAAACATTTTGACATTTGGTTAAACATAAACATGTTTACATTGGTGGTTTGTTTGGGTAAGTGATATAAGTAACGAGGCGTGTGTGATATGATACAAACATGGTGGATACGCCGCTGGTACTTCCTATATATAAGTGTTTGTATGATATTACGCATCGCAGCGTTGTTTAAATCATTTTAGTTTAGCTATATAACATATTTTTCGCAATACATTGTTTTACAAACAACTTGTTTTATAAAACTTATTTCACTTGGTTATTCATTTAACCATACATTATTCTTTCAAAAATACATATCTACCATCGTTTTTCAAATGACTTACAAACAATACAATCAACAAGGTTCATGACTACATTTCATTAAACATTTTTCTAAAACCTAAGTCATGGATCCTATTTTCACAAAACCTGTGTATCTCACAGGCATTTTTATGCTGACGTACCTATTTTCACATGTGTTTCAGGAGCAAATGCATAGGATGATCGTGATACACTAGGATGGACTTGGGCCTTAGTGACGATAAAATGGATCTAGACTAGTTAAAACTTGTTATGTACTTTATTTCTTTTTATTTTAAGACAATGTAACTTGTGGGTTCTCGTTTGAAACAATGTATTCCACCCTTGGGTGATGAATAAAATATTATTTGAATTACCTTGGTTGTGGAACAATAATTCTGTTACAACACTCCCCGACGTTTCCGCCACGATTTGATGTTTTACGTGGTCGGGGTGTGACAATATACTTCTACATTTCGCTCGATCTGATCTTTAAAGGCTTTGCTCATCAGACGCTGGTACGTAGCACCGGCATTTTTCAAACCGAACGACATCTTAGTAAAACAATACACTCCTTCATTGGTGACAAAGGCTGTCTTATCCTCATCTTCGACCGCCATTTGTATTTGATGGTATCCCTTGTAAGCATCAAAAAATTTTTTTAACCTGAACGTAGCGACGGAGTCAATCTTCTCATCAATCTCCGCTAGAGGAAAACAATCTTTCGGGCACGCATCATTTAAATCGGTGAAATCAATGCACATTCTCCATGAATTATCTTTCTTCCGTACCAGAACGGGGTTTGATACCCATGTTTGATACCGAACCTCTCGAATGATTCCTGCGTCTAGGAGGCTTTTAACATCTTTTGCAATGGCTTTGGCTCGATCCGGCGCCATGTGCCTTTTCCTCTGCGCTATTGGTTTGATTGATTCTTTTACGTTCAGGTGATGTTGTGCCATAGATCTGGGGACTCCTTGCATATCGGAGTGCTTCCACGCGAAGACGTCTATCGAGTTTCTTAACAATTCCCACAAGAGCTTCTTCGTTCGTTTTGGGAGCTAGGCACCAATAGCTACTTGTTGTTCGGGAAAATCCGGGTTGATTGCCCAAAGTTCCGTAGGTACTTCGGACTTTTTGGAGCTCGTTTCCGCTGCATGTCTCACTTCGGCGACAAACGAATTTGACTCTGAGAAAATAGTGGCAACTCCGGCCTTGGTAGGGAATTTAATAGCTCCATGTATTGTCGAACTGATCGCCCCGAGGGCTCTCAATCCAGGCCGTCCGAGTATTATGTTATGCGATGAATGAGTGCCAACAACCAGGAAGTTTAGTTGGACAGTCCTGCTTTTATCACCCTCTTTGAATGTAGTCGAAAGGGTAATCTGTCCTATCGGACGGACCACCTCCCCGGAGAAACTGATCAGAGGGGTGGAGACTTCAATCAAACTCTTTTTTACTTGGGGGTTCAACTGCTGGAAACATTGTAAATACATGATCTCGAAAGCACTTCCTCCGTCCACGTAAATTCGTCGGACCAGGTGTCCGGCGATGACAGCCGAGATTGTAATTGGTCCGTCTCGAGCATCATCGGGGTCGATCGGAGGGAAGTACGTTGGCTGATGCATCCATGCTGCCATATGCTGGTTTGACCGCTTTACCCCTCTTGGTTCGGTGGATCGGATCATATTGATTCCGGGCTCGGTGTTCGGATTATCAATTGCCGTTGCTGACTTCTTCCCGTCTTTTACTTCTTTCACAAGGTGCGAGAGTTTACCGGATCGTACAGCCTTCTCGATTTCTTGCTTCAGAGCCCAACATTCATCAGTTGTATGACCCTTGTCTCGGTGATATTCACAATATTTCTTGGAGTGCCTGTCCGAGCTGGGTCGTTGCTTCGACGGCGTAGGGAACCGAGTAGTCTCCGTACTAAGGATTTCGCTTGGTGATTTGGTGAGCTCAGAAAAAGTGTTGAAACGCACATTTCCTGTTCGGAAACTGCTTCGATCCGACTTCTGATACGGGCCACGATTTCTATTCCAACCATTGCTTCTATCTTTTGGTGGTGACGCATTGCGTTTCCACGAAGTGGTCCGAGCCTTAGCGTTTCTAGCTGTGGTTTCATTCGGTTGGCCGCAAGCACTCTTTCCCCGAACGAATGCCCGAGCTCTCTCCATAAGCGTCTCCATAGTTTTTGGGAGATCTCATGGAGTTTCTCCACAAGCTGATTGTTCCGAACTCCGTAGCAGAACCCAGAGACTCGGAGCTGGTCAACCGCTCCACTTATCTGCATGCTTTCTCGATTGAAGCGATCGATAAAATCTTCTACAGACTCTCCATCGCGGCGCTTTATATGGTGAACCTCGGTAATATCTTTCTTGCAGCGTCGCTGCTGACAGAAATTTTGCAAGAAAATACGCTGGAAATCCTCAAAGTGGTCGATCGACCCCTCTGGCAACCCATCAAACCAAACCCTTGCCGATCCGGTGAGAGTTTGGGCGAACATAAGACACCAAGCCGGCATAGGCCACTGCTCGACCTTAGCCGCTCTGGAAAACGCGAACATATGGTCGTCCGGATCAGAAGTACCATCGTAAAACTTCAACGTGGGAGGCATCTTCAGCTTAGCTGGGAGTGGGGCATTGACGATCCGCAACGTAAACTTTGATTGGGAAGTCATAGACGTGGGGTGGTATGGCATGAGCAGCTCGTGATCTTGGGGGTTTAAACCCATAGATCCCTGGAGAAACAGGTCGTTTAGACCGTTATTCATCGGAGCACTTGTAACCGAAGAAAATTGTGTAACATGTGTTATAGGAGTGGAGATCATAGAACTTACCATAGATGCAGGAGCGAAGGTTCCAACAGAGACGGGATTTCCCCCTGGATAGATGTTGTTAAACAAATTTGCTCGGAGACTTTGCAGCATCTCATCTCGCTGTTGCTGCTGCTGTAACTGACGCAACAGATCGGCATTCCTTAAAAGGAAAGCATTGTCGAAGGTAGGTAATGGCGTGGCAACCGGGGCAGTAACAGACATCGTGGTGACAGAACTTCCGCCTACAGGATTTGCAGCTGGAGGAACCGACGCAGATCCTATCGAAGCTGCTGAGGCGACAACTGCTGCTGAAGCAGTTGTGGAGTTAGCGTTTCCTTCCCATATATCATTGTAAGATGGGAAAGTGCTGGTGGAGACTGCTGTCGTTGATTCTTCCATGACTTCAAATGAACGAGAACAAAGAAACGAATTATGTGAATTCGAGGGGATGGCGCCACTGAAGACTCAAAAACCAGTTAGTGCGACTTGGTCAGAGTAGAGCTTCAGATGACCTAGCAAGAAACCTGCAAGATCACAAGAGAACAAACACACCGTTAGCCTCGTCACAGGGAGGGGGGCCTCTCTGTGACCAAGCTCGGGCGTGAGAATAAGTATCTGTGAGGAGGAAATAGGTCAGGGAGAGAGGGAGGAGAGTTTAGAGAGAGAAAGTAGCGATTACCCCTTGCTGGAAGTCTTGGCGGGGTATTTATAGCTTTTGGGTGTGCTGATGTGGCAAGTTAGTTAGAGTCGGACCAGTCGCTATCATGGCGGTTATGGAGGTGGGACCCAGTTAGTTACGTCGCACCAGCGTATCTGTCCGATCCGTCTTATGGTGCAAGGTCCGGTCCGACCGTAGGCGATGATTCGGTCCGGTCAGGGACGTATCCTCATCAGAACCAAACTATTTTCGGCATCGATTTTTGACATTTTCGGTATCGGTTTGATACCAGTATTTATTGGTTTTTACCTATTGATACCATACCTGTGTTTTTTGGGATTTTCGGTCACTAAAAAAGAAAACTACAAATTAAATCCACTCAGAGATTCAAATCATCCAAACCCTCTGTCCATGATCCATACGTTCCGTCTCCAACACTCGAAAATCTCCAATATTTTGCAGGTAAATTATTTATTCCTCATGTTCTTGCTCGCTGTTTCATATCATTTTAGCTACACTGATGTCGGCGTATTGTCAATTTCACCGTATGTAATCAGAAATCAGATGAAAACTGTTTGTTGTTGATGAGTTTCAAATTATGAACAGAGTGATGTTACAGTGGAATTACTGTGTTTTATTCAAATATAGCTTATGTTGATTAATTCAAAGTATTAGTTATTGTTCATGATAAATTGGCTTTTTTAGGGTTTCATTATTTGAAGTATTAATTAGGTGTGGTAAAGTCACAGTTTAGGAGTTTTAACATAATAATTCATATCAGTTTTTGACAGGAGAAACATTTATGCCACAGCAGATTGACAAAATTATAAGAAGATTATAATTTACAAGTAGGAAATAATATCAATTAAACATCACCCATAGATAAATTTATTTCTATATCTATGTGTAGGTCCCACGGGGACATTTTTAGGGGTGTGCAATGTTCGGTTCGGTTATTAGCAATTTAGCATTAACCAAAGCCGAAACCGAAGTCTTCGGTGAATCTATTTTATTAACCAATCGGTTTTCAGTTAATTTAATCGGTTCGGATCATTCAATTAATTTTTCAGTTTTCGGTTAATAACGAAAACCAAACTTGGGCTAAAATTTTTGCATAGAAATACATGAAATGGATTTATAAATACATAAAATGGAAGTATAAACCATGAAATACATAAAATGGAGGTATAAAAGCTAGAATTATATGAAAATATGAATGATTCGGTTCGGTTAACCAAGGGTACATAAAAACGAAAACTGATTTTCGGTTTTCGTTTACATTCAGTTCGATTTCGTTGGTTTTCGGTTAACGGTTTGGTTATTGATCACCCCTAGACATCCTGGTGGTTAAGTGGTAACTCCACAACCAAAAGGTTGGGAGTTCAAATCCTACAGAGTGCAGGTACTGGTGTATTTTTCGTAAAAAGTCTAGGAATTGTTGTTATAAAAATCTATGTATCTATGTATAGATTTAATGTTTGGATTATTTTTGGCTTGAAGGATGTTCTTGGGCCATATGGACTCGATGCAGAGACTGCGGTCCTCAAAGGAGCTACTCCTTTCTGACCCTGTGTCGGAGCTGGATGGTGACGAGGATGACAATGAGGTTTTATCACGGATACTATATACAGCCTCTTTTGAAGAATTTGCTTCTAGTATTTTAACGTATGACACTATTATATGGGTTTCGATATCACTGTTGCTGGTTTTAGCTTGGGGCGTTGGCGTAATCATGTTGCTGTATCTTCCCATGAGACGTTATGTGCTCTCAAAAGAGTTATGTTCACGAGAACTTTATGTTACTCCTTTTGAAGTAGTTTACAAGGTACAATTTTTAATTAATTTCAGATTTTAATTTGTATATTAAGGATAGATGTTGATGTCAATTTAGTTTTGAAGGTGTCAAGACCGTCTTATATACCCTTTTGCGGGGTTGTAAATCTTGAAAGGCGTATACCTCTTGCTCTAGCAGTTGATATTATCATTGAACAAGGTATCACTTTGAAGCTGTTTTATGTTCATTTGAGATTTTGTAAATTGTTTAATCTTTCATGATCGACTTTCAATAGGTTGCTTGCAAGCAATGTTTGGAATCCATACGTTTAGACTTGAAAGTGTAGCACAAGGAAAAGCTTCTTATGTTGATGAATTACAAATTCAAGGTGTTTCTAATCCTGAACTTTTAAGAAAGGTAAATACATCATGATGTTTTTGTTATGTCACATATATTGTTGAGGCCAGCTAACGTACAATACGGCTTAACGTACATCACGTACGACAGATAATTACGTTCATTTGAAAATCACGCACGTTATAAACTAAAAAACCCAAATCACGCATGTTGGAAAACATTAATCACGCATGATGAAAACATAAATCACGCACGTTATACACATAATCACGCACGTTGTCGTACGTGATGTACGTTAAGCCGTATTGTATATTACACTTTTCCTATATTGTTTAGGTTAATATACAAAGTACTTATTATTACTGGTGTCGTTATGAATTCGGATAAAAAATAGTAAAGAATTCATGTCGATTTTAAAGTTGAAGCATGGTATGTTTGACTCGAATACGTCAAAATTCTTTGACCCTTGTACAACTAATGTTGATTTCAACTCTTTAGGTGATAGTAAAAGAAGCCTCAAAGGCTATACAAGATTCCGGTAGGACCTGGAGAACCTCAGTTCATGGTACCGCGCCAGAAAATTCAACTCGGATACGATCTTTTACGGATGGAAGTGTTTTCAGATCACCAAGAAACGGGAAGGTAATTTCGAATATCAGTCTAGATATTAAAACATAGAGTAATATGCCATTTTCATCCCTGATGTTTGGACGCTTTTTGCGACTTTCGTCCAAAGGTTTGTTTTTACGCATCTGGATCCAAAAGATTTGAAATCTTGCCATTTTCATCCGACTTGTTAACTCCATCCATTTTTCTCCGTTAAATGAGGGGTATTTCCGTTGACATTTTAACGGAGAAAAATGGATGGAGTTAACGAGTTGGATGAAAATGGCAAGATTTCAAACCTTTTGGATCCAGATGCGTAAAAATAAACCTTTGGACGAAAGTTGCAAAAAGTGACCAAACCTCGGGACGAAAATGACATTTTACTCTAAAATATAAGAGAACAAACTTTCAGACAATTTAATACTAAGTTATGCACAAAATAACAAGTAGCTCAAAAAATTTAGATAAACTTTCAAAATGTCACACTTTAAACAACTAAAAGTATAGAACACAGGATATCTATTTTAAAGAACAGTTTAAAACAACGAAGTTTTAAACTACACTGAGATGTTGAAATGTTTGATACACAGGCGATAATTTCACCTAGACCTGCTTTAGCGGAACAAAGAGTATTGAGTTGTACAGAGGTGCTAATATACAAAATGGATGAAGTCAGCCAATCCGTTAAGGTATGTATTGATTAAGTAAGCCAATCCATTAATGCAGAATCGGCTGCATTAGACTTGACTTGCGAACCATGAGAGTCCTAAACCAACAAAAGTCATTCAAAACTTTGTAAATCTTCATGTCACCTTCCCAATCTTTGAGTGCATCATATTCTTTTAGTCCTCAAATCATTTGTTGAGGATGGGTTACCCTGAAATTTCTTTAGTATTTCTACCATTTTATTTTCTAAATATTTTTTACCGTTTAATTTCCTTAATAATAACTTTTTAACATCAAATTTTGAATTGCATCCTGTTGATTTTTTAAGTGAAACTGAGAGCTCAATTCCTTCAAATAACTTGGTAATTTGTAGGATTACATCGTTTTATGATAAATTCGACACTATGGATCATTATACTTGTAAATCATGTTACTTACCAGAGACTAGAGAAAATTGTAGAAGATGCTCAAGCTCAAACCACCAATGAAGGAATGAAGGAGTGAATGAGTTGTGCTTGTTTGATTTCAGAGAACATAAATTGAATTGTTTTTTGTATTCTATAACATTCATTTCAATATTGATGGTGTATAAAATATATATTCAATTCCTCATTTTATTGCTAAAATCACTGATTAAATCTTTGAAGGCTATAATGTGATTAGATTTATAAGTCGATAACTCAACGAATTAAACATGTTTTGCAATAGAATCTTAATCGCTCAAGGCAATCATTAAAAACAGTAATCATTCTGAAAGAATAAAGAAAACCTAATTCAGAAACAGGGACCAATCAGTTGCACATCATTTCTCCAACAATCTGAAAAAGCTAAAACAATAATCGTTGCCGGAGGTGGTGGTGGTGGTGTTGAAGAGGCGGTTGACGGTTGGGTATGGTGGTGGTGGTTACCAATTGTGAAGAAGGGGGTGAATGGGTAAGTGGGTTAAAGGGGTAAATATAAAATTTCACCTCCAATTTAACGTTGCTTAACAAGGAGATAACGGGTGGGACACAAAGAAAACGTTTTGTAAACCACAAGGATTTAGCTAGCGAAAAAAAGTGGGGTTGAAGAGTGATGCAAATTACATTTTACTCTTTTAGGAAACCGAAATCTGTTGATTGGGAGATGAAGAAAACTAAAAGAGTAAACTGCAGTTTTACACCCTCTGATTAGCACCCCTTATCAGCTTTACACCATATTTTGAAAATCGATTAACTTTACACCCCTTCATTTCCAAAATGCATCAATGTTGGACCTTGCACCTTAATGCCATTCATTGCCAACATTTATCACTAATGGTCAAAGGGCAAGAAAGTCATTTCACTACTATTTTACTTAACCTAATCAATAACCAACCCCTCTTTTCTTAACCCATTTGGTTTCACAATCAACAACACTTAGATTGTCACTTTTGATGCAGGGCATTAATGGTCATTGTGGATCACTATTTGTGTATCATAGACTAACATTGTACTGTTTTTTTGTAGTTGAAGTGAGGGTGAACTTGACCCTCACAACTGTGGTGCCACATAGTGGTCATGGTCTATGGTCGCCCAATCCTCAATCTGCAGTATCCACCTGGGCATCAGAGGATCGACTAGTCATCACCAAGAACGTAGCATTATATTATATTATATGGTATGGTATGGTATGGTATGGTATGATATGGTATGGTATGGTATGGTATGGTATGGTATGGTATGGTATGGTATGGTATGGTATGGTATGGTATGGTATGGTATGGTATGGTATGGTATGGTATGGTATGGTATGGTATAACTAAACTATAAGTATGAGGGAGTTGTTGATGATCTTGATGTTAAAAGGTTACTAACTTTTACCAAGATCATGGTATACCTGTGTGATTAAACTGTGTAATTCTAACGCTTAGAATGTGTTGAATATTTAACTATTTGCTATGGTTCATTGTGTAATTGGAATGAGATTATGGATGACTTGATTATGCTTAAATAGAATGCTCATTTGAAGGGTCAAACAAAATGTTCATTTGGTCATTTGACTTGCAAGATCAAACAAATATGTTCCTTATTTGCCATTTGACTTTGCAAGGTCTAACAGATCATGTCCTTTGGTGATTCAAGGCTTGAACTTGCCATTTGAATTGGCAAGGTCTAACAGATCATGTTCCTGTGGTGATTCAAAGCTTGAACTTGCCATTTGACTTGGCAAGGTCAAACAAATTATGATCCTTATGTTATTCAAGGCTTGAATTTCTGAACAGGGTTAGTGTTAGCAGATAGTGTGACTACAAAATTCAAAGTGTTTGTGAACATATAAAGTTGATCTCGTCTGCTAACCACATGGTATAAAAATGCAATTTATTCAAACCTAAAACGAAATTTTTGGGTGGTGGGAAAAAGGAGTAAAACTAAGTGGATGTACTAAAATGTCCTTTAATATATATATATATATATATATATATTTAATAATTTTGTACACCTTTTGGGTGGTGGGAAAAATGAGTAAAACTAAGTGGATGTACTAAAATGTCCTCTAAAATATATTTTGTACACCTAAATACCATTGAAACTTGTACGCGAGGATTTGAACTTATATCACTTTTATGGGGGCAAACAAACATAAGTTGTTTGTTGAGGATTATTTACCAAAACTAATGTAACGGTCAGGTGGTGGATGATGATTTCCAATTTGTTTAACAAAATTATGTTCGGGTTGAGCGGTTAAACACACTAATTCAAACGATCTGTGTTCGATTGACATATTTATGTTAGCCTGTTGAAAATTAAAATAATAAAAATGTAATTTATAAGTAAGTTCATTTGACCAATTGTTATAATCAGTCAACTCGTTTATGACATGATTACAAGTTGCAACCTACTTACAACTTAATTATAACTCGTCAACTGGTTCTGGAAAAGAAGTATTGATTTATGTTATATACTTATATGGTTGTGTAATGACAAAAAAAATACTCTAAAATCCCATTGTAACAATCAATGTGTCGGATCTGAAAGCATTGTCACATCATCACTATTATAGTCATTTTACACATAGGAAAAGATAGAATGTTACCATCAGCTGAAGCAAGCAGCGAGCAAATGGGACAATAAACTCCTTGTTTGATGGCATACTTGAGACTAGTCTGTCTTAAAGAAGGCACTGCAACATAGCTAAACACCCTAACAACGGTGCAAAACGTCTTGTTTCCTAATTCACCCCCCAACAGTTTCTCACTTCAATGTTGTGTTGTTCATATGTTAGATTATTTGTCGCTATGTAGAATCCTATAATTGAAATGACATGTTAGATATAAAGAACTAAAAAACCCAATAACATGTCTAGTCACTTGTCATACCAGAACAATAACAACTTCAAAAACACTAAAACCCTATCCAATATATAGATCCTGACACATTATCACAACATCACTAGGTTTTACATTTATTCAGGTAATACTAGACTTTAAGAACTTATATGACTCTATGCCAAAAACACACTAGCTTTTTGGAAGAAGAAATATCCCAATATAACATGTAAGTTCTACATGTATTTCTCATTATACATTTAGTATATGGGGTTTTAAGAATTTCAAATCGACCTCAAATTTCAACAAATCATTATGTCTCGTACAATGGCAGCGCAATACCATGAATAAGAACACCACTGATCCAAGATGTGCCACTTATTCCCAATGTCTCCACCCAACAATTTCTTATTCAATGTTATGGTCTTTGTGTGTTGGATTATCGCACCTTTTATAGAATCCGGTTATGAGCAGGGCGTGTCCTGATACTTTCTATTCAATTATAGAGTTCTTAATGTGCACATACGGAGCTTCTCTAGTGAATGTGGACGCAACTTGATGATTAGAAAGCGCTAACAACTTGTGGCAAGCAGCAAAGATGGGATATCTATTACCAACAAGGCCGAAATTGCTTTTCAATATCTCGATAATCCGGTGAGGATTCTCACAGATGTGCACTTGGTCAAACGTAAATCTTTCATCACTTGAATATTTAAAAGTTTTAGCTTGTTCATTTGGTTTTTAGGCCTCGAGTCTTTCCAGGCCAAATTGCTTATTAGGAAGGCGCTCTTTAAGAGTCCATAAAGATTTAACGTTGTTGAACAATGTTTGGGAGGACAAATCGATACTGTTGTATTCCTTATTTTTCATCCTATAGATGATAGTCATCATGCTTGCGACTGTGTACGCTAAACATGTATGCCCTTCATCGTGTTCCCACATCCTGATATAAATGGGAGATACACCGACAAAAAACTCGGATTTTTCTGGATCTAAGTGTGAGAAGAAATAGTCAGTAACTAACTACATATATCTAAACTATTTCTGAACTTACATTTTAAATAATTAATACAACCATAAACCCATCTAATTTAAGATTCTTATTGTCACGGAGTTAACTTTTGATCCTTGTGTGGCATCCTTGACAGCCCGGGGATCAGCCAATCCACCCCACACTTCATCTAGGTCACTGGTTTCGTGCTGCCTTGGACTAATCAGGAGAGCGACAGCATGTCACGGGGTTAGCTTTTGACCTCTCATGTGGTGGCTTAGATTAGCCCTAAGTGAACCCTTTAACCAGGTTTTGTTGTGATTCAAGTAATGTGATGCGGGTAAAACAACTCTTTTATAATATTTATTAACAAGAGTACAAGAAGCATTACAACGCTTTACACAGCTTTAGTGTTATTGGGTTTTGTGTAGGTTATGTGGGGTGATTTGTAAATGGTGCCACCATCACCTGTTTATACTACTTGACACTTGGTTCTGGATAATTCTACATTTAGATAAATCTATACAAATATCAATGTTGATTTTTATGGGATGTTCTTGTAACACACTGCTTTTGCATACTTTCCATAATTAGAAAGCTCGCCTTGTAATGCTATTTTTAGAAATCTTGTATTGTAATCGTCTTCTCGTTGTAATCGTTGTAAAATCCGAGACTTGGATCATAAATAAGATTCGTATTTCTTTAAATTCACATTCTACATATTCGTACATGCTCATACGTTCGAATTCATTGTACATCGAATCCTTATTCGTAATTCATACGCATACGATACTTATTTACGATACATGTCCATGCTTGTCCTTAAATTGTTGATACTTAAAAACCCCTAATAATATGCTTATTTACACAACGATTAATCATCTAACATGTGACATATACTTGTCACTTACAAACATATTACATACTTGTACATCACACTTTTTACCTAGTTATATCATGTTTTATTCCATGCTATACCTTATTACGAGTTAAGGAAAACATTGTTACATATTATTGCATAACTTAAACAACAAAATGGCACATTATAATGTTTAAAAAAATAAAAATAAATATATGGCAGCCCCTATTAGCGTAAATCAGCCCTTATTGGGTTGGTTTTGTGGGATTGTTTCAAGGTTTAACCCTTTCTAAACACTTCCAAAGCTCAACCCATTGAAACCCTAATCCCTTCCCTATATAATAAGCACTTCCCCACTCCTTATTCCACTTTTACAAGCCTCCAAACAATTCAAAAACCCTCCCAAACTCAGCTGAGTTTCAGCCATGTTTTTGAAAGTTCTAGCCATAAAAAGTGAATTTTAACTCACTTCCACTTCAATTTTCTTCTTGTTTCTTCTTCTACAACACTTGGATAACCTCTAGGGAGGTTCTCACAAGTTTGCTTGGGCAAACTAAGGTGACACCTCACCATTTTTGAGGTTCAAAGTGCACCTAAATTCTGCTCATTTTTATCTTCATGTTTTGGAAGAAAACTCATGTTTTCTTCATACTAATTTTATAGTCTGGTACATTGTATCATAAACAAACTAATTTTACACTTTTATGAAAAAAAATCACAAGTTTAGGAAATAAATGTAAACCAGTGAAAGATATGGGGTTAAATGGTAAAATTACACAAACTAAATTAAATTCTACATTCCAAACTTCCGCGGTCAACATCCGTAAACTTCCATGGGGAAAAACTTGGACATTTAATAAAAAATTGGATCAATTCCTTCAAAAATTAGTGTGCAAAGGCTGTTGGGATTCCAATCTAACGACCTAGAATTAACCGGTACGTGTTTTTTTTACGATCCCAATCAGCAATTTGATCCATCTGGTATGCGAATTTCATGAACAGAATACGATAATCTAAAAATTTGGAAACTATCAATTAGAGCGATCCGGATCGTGTACCTTGAGAGATCGGTACGATTCTGTACCCGTTTCCGGTACGCACGATCCGGAACGAAGATCGGGGGTGGGCTAGCGTTTCCTGTGACTATGTTTAAAAATATTGCTAATGTTTTTGCTTTTGTTTAGAATTTATTGCCTCCATTCTTGGTTGTTCTGCAACAACAGTAAAGCTCTTATTCTCATTAGCTAGTTTCCTACTTATTAGAAATTGAAGTTTTCTTGTGACACATGATCATCCTTTAGTCCTGTCACAAAACCCGTCACCATTCGCACCATCTTGTCCGTTGCCTTATCTAACAATTGGTCACTACGCCAACTTGATGTCAATAATGCTTTCCTTCATGGTACATGGAGCTCACTAGTTTTCTTATGAACTTTGGTTTTCAAAAATCATTAGCCGATGCTTCTTTATTCATCTATCATCGTGAGGGTGTTATCGCCTACTTCATGGTGTATCACCTTCCTTGACCACTTTGTTACCACCTTGAGTCGACGCTTCTCTGTCAAGGACCTTGGCCCTTTACATCACTTCCTTGGCATAGAAGTCGTATCCACAACCACCGGTTTATTCCTCTCAGAACATCGACACATCCACGATCTTCTTACCCAATTCAACATGGATGGTGCCAAAGAGGTCCTTACACCCCTAAGCTCCTCGACCCGTTAAGCCCAAATGACTCATCACCCTCTGTTGAGCCACTCTGTACCGTCAACTTGTTGGATCATTGCAATATCTCGCATTTACTCGCCCCGATATCTCGTTTGCCAGCAATAAACTCTCTCAATTCATGCACTCTCCCAAACAATCCCACTGGCAATCTCTCAAACGTGTCCTTCGTTACTTAAAAGGGACAATCCACCACGGGTTATTCCTTCACCATGACTCTTCTCTAAATCTCATTGCGTTCTCTGATTCTAACTGGGGTGAAATTCATGATGGTGATCGGTCTACTACTGCATACATTCTCTACTTAGGTTCCAACATAATCTCATGGAGATCATCAAGGCAGAAGTCCGTATCTCGCTCATCTACCGAGGCTGAGTACAAAGCCCTTGCTAATGCAGCGGCTGAAATATCTAGGGTTCAAAACTTGTTAACCGAACTTGGTCTCACTCTCAAACAGTCGCCTACTTTGTATTGTGATAACACGAGCGCCACATATCTTTGCGTTAATCCAGTTTATCACTCACGTATTAAACACGTAGCTCTGGACTATCACTTTGTTCGTGAAAAGATCCCGGAAGGCTCTTTAAGGGTTCTACATGTCAACTCCAAAGATCAGATAGCGGATGTTCTAACGAAGCCTCTAAGTCGGGCTCCTTTTCTACATATTCGCTCCAAGATTGACGTCTCCAATGGAGCCTCCATCTTGCGGGGGCGTATTACGTATAAAGGAAAGATTGACTAAATCAATCTTATGATTTGATTTAAATGTGTATTATTTTGTATTGCTAATTTATAGCTAGAATAGTCAAAGTAGTTATAGGTTTACCATATTCATCTCCTGTAACCACTCTCCATCTCCGTGTATATATGTGTGTGTTGATAATAGAGAATGTAAGCTTTTTACCACAACAGTTCTGTATCGCATAATAAAGACGTGAATGCCAACTCTTTTTCTTGATTACATCCTAATGAATTGGAATATCATATGCAAAGTATAGGAGTTAAACATGTTGTTAACTTGCTGACCATTCAAATGTGTATGAGAAGTAACAAAAATAAAGATGTGAAGAATACTATGTCATATAACACTATTAAATGAGCTAAAACTTTCATGAGAACCTATATTTTGTTATAAACGAGTTGACGTTACCCGCGCGTTGCGGCGGGATTTTATTTATAAAAGTATTTAGTATAATATATAAAAGTCTTTACTCGTTTTTAATATTCACATTGTTATGTATGAGTTTGGTCTTTTGTAACCTATGAATTTGGTCATAATGCTCAACAAAACGTTAAAAGGCATGTTAGGTTTTTATAAATGACTCTTTTAACCTTTTAAAAATAATAAGCTAAAAAACAGAAGTAAAATTACCCAAAAGAATTTCATCAACAATCACATGTTACGGAATAACATATCTCTTGGCACTACATTAAATAATTTGCTAGCACTATGTTAAGCCAAAAAGCGTTGCATGTCATGTCATATGAACCTAATATTTTTGTTCATGGTTGATGTGAGATTAGCATAGAACCCAATATTTTTTCTAGTTCACCGTCGATGTGAAATTATCATAGAATTACTGATAAAACATATCTTTTGTTCTTTATCCGTATACATGATTTGTGATTTCAGTTCTGATCACCTAACATTAGCCACTAATGTACTATGCATGTGATATCTAACGTATACTTGATTTTCAATTGCAAATCTATAGTAACAAAATAAGTTCCGAAGCAATTTTTCCTGACACACATCCCCCAAAAAGCAAATAATACATAATAAAACGTTCATGAATATTTATTATATAATTTTAATTTCCAGGGACATTTGTCATAATGACACGAAATATAAGAAGACGTGTAGCATATGTGTAGTTGTGGAAGCAATTCGTCGTAGTGAAATGAATTAATAGGATATCCTTATTTTTCATAGAACTCACACCCTAAGAATTCCTTCTTCCTGATTCATCTCTCTCAAAAACACACTAAACACAAACAACCCAAGAAATTACAAAACTCACACCAGCGTTTTCGTTGTTATTGCTTACACATGTAACTCGAAATTGTATGTGTAAACAATCGCATTGAATTGAAACTGAAAGTCTTAGGGTCTGTTTGGTATGGGGTAATGGAATGGATGAAGGAATGGAATGAACGAGGTAACGGAATGGACGAGGGAATGCAATGGATCATTAGCATTCCATGTCTTGTTTGGTTACCATGTGAATGGAATGAATTATTATTGTGTATTGTTCGGTAGGAAAGAAAAACGGAGTAATAAAATTAGTGGTGAGTGGTGGTGGTGGTCGGTGGTAGTGATTAAGGGTGGTTATAGGTGGCGGTGGTGGGTGTCGGCGGCGGCGATGGGTGGTGGTGGTGGCGGCGAGTGGCGGTGCGGCTGTGACGACGAGTGGTGGTGGCGACAAGGTGGCCGTTGGTGGTGGGTGGCAGCAAAGGTGGCGGTTGGTGGCGGCGGCGGTGGTTGGTTGTGGCGGTGGTGGTGGCGTCGACGATGGTGGTGGGCGGCGGCGGCGAGTGGCGTAGACGGTTGGTCGCAGCTGTGGGTGATAACGGTGGCGAGTGGGCGGCGGCGGCGATGGTGGATGTCGGGGTGAGGTGGTGGCGGCGGTTGGTTGTGGCGGTGGTGGTGGCGTCGACGATGGTGGTGGACGGCGACAGCGAGTGGCGTAGGCGGTTGGACGAAGCTGTGGGTGATAACGGTGGCAAGTGGGTGGCGGCGGCGACGGTGGCTGTCGGGGTGAGGTGGTGGCGGGTGGCGCCGGTGGCGCCGGTGGTGGGTGGTGGTGGGTTGTGGCGAAGGTTGTGGGTTATGGTGTTGTTGAGGAATGGTGCAAGAGATCATGGAATGGAAAAAACATGAGGGATGGAAGGAATGATTTTGAGAGAATGGAATGCCTTTTGGAATGGGTTGTCACACCCCAACCGTTGGCGGAATCATCGGGGCGCGGCACTGAGCGAAACAGATTGTTCAAAGAAATTCCATAACAACTATTATTACCGAATAGTTTAAATATCACGTCCCATACCGTGACCCATAAGATAAATTTAGTTATTACAGACCTAGATGTTCTCCAAACAAATACATGTTCCGACAACTCAGATTTAAACACATAAATATAAATTGTCTTGGTTTCTAGACTCTTTCCTAGCCTCGATTTCACAGCAGAGTAAGCAAGTAAGCATCCTAAACACCTGTCACATATGTTAAAATAAAGTCAGTACATATAATGTAAAGGTGAGCATACAAGTTTGATAATAGCATATAGAGTTCGAATGGTTTACGCATAACCAGCACGTACACAGAGTGAAGCGATGCACGTAATTATCGACATGGACCTATCAATACCAACGACTGCGGTTTGACTGTCCGAGACAGTTCACAATACATGATCACCACCGTAAATCATGCAAGTAATTGTCCTTTACAACCCCCGTGTGAACGGGTGCTGAGTCCAAACTATAGTACTACGTTGCTAAGGCAGGTAGACAGCATTCCACGTGTAAACATAACAACAGGCATACATTTAATCACGTAATGCAATCGGTTAGCGTTCAAATAGTTTGAATAGTGTGTTCGTTTGTGATTTTGATAAGTAACGTATGTAACACCCAAAAGTGCTAAAGCAAAAAGGGTTCGAGTATACTCACAGTGATTGATTATGGATTGAAGGGAGCGCTGAGAGTAGGGTTAGCCTGAATAGTTCGATAGCACAGCAATGAGTAACGTGGAAAACAAGACAAGTGTGAATGGATCGAATAGGCTGGTCGATCGAAAGGCAGGTTCGATTGAACGGCCTGTTCGATCGGCTGGTATATCCGATTGGACAGTCCTGTTCGATCGGCCGGTAGGCTCGATCGGCTAGACCATTCGAGTGGATTGCTTCTTCCTCTGGTGTGTTTGTGTTTGAGGATTTGAACTTTTGAAGTTTTCGTTGTAGTATATGAGAACACAAAAATGTCCTTACCTTTCAGGTCGATCGATCGAACGGTCCGTTCGATCGGCCGGCTTAATCGATCGGCTGGGAACTTTTGAAGTGGTTCTCAACAGAATGTTGCTCGATCGAACAGTCTGTTCGATCGGCTGGCATTCCCTACTACGAACGAGTTGTGAAAACGATTAAGTGTTAAAGCATAGTATCTCATGATCCGAAGAGTAATGTTTACCAATCGAGTAGCGTATTCGATCGAACATCACTTCGTCAATAGTATACTTTATAAAAATTGAAAAGTGTGGAACCATGTGCTAGCCGATCGGCTGGCCCGGTCGATCGGCTGGCATGTCCGATCGGCTGGGCTGTTTGAACAGCCTAGCCGTTCGGCCAGCATCTCTGACCTGGTCGGCCTTTCGTCTAACACTTGGCTGTTTGACCACTTGTTGTCATTTCGAGGTAGTTTGATAACGAGTTGAACTATGACATCCTTCGTTGTTTCTTCGACTCGGACAGGAATCACCCAAGTCCGGCCGGTGAACGGTTCGGAACGTCGGTTTAGAGTTTTAACCCGAAATTGTTGAACCTTGTTAATAGAACCCGAATCTTGAACCTCTTAACTGTTAGAATGATCAGTTAGCCGGTTCAAGCTCCGTTTCTACCGGTTTTAAGGCTTCGAGTGTAAAAGGTTGAAGAAAGTTGGAAATTATTCATGAAAATGTTAAGATTTGTAAGAATCTTAGTTTGTTTATGTGGAAATCGGTCGAATCTAAGCTATTCATGGTTGATTGAGGCCAAAGTTTGGTGTTCTTCAAGAACACCATGATGACATCACTCAAGAACACTTAGATCTTGGTGATTTCACGGTTAGAAATCAAGTTTTGAAAGATAGAAAGGTGTAGAATCATGCAATGATCAAAATCGTACAAGAATTAGAGTAGAAACTTACCGGAGTTGAGAGAAATCTGAGAAAAGGTGAAGAAGAAGGCTGGTTCGGTCAGAGCTTTCCAAAAATGGAAAGTGCGACAATGATAGCCCTATTTATAGGCTCCAAAAGAGGAAAGTGGCAGCCGATCGGCCAGGAGCTCCGATCGAATGGGCTGCTCGATCGGCTAGGAAGATGCTAGCCGATCGGCTGGCCTGTTCGATCAGGATGCTTCCTGTTCAATCCGCGACACACTTTGAGTATCTTGCGACGATTTTCGACGTTTCGATTTCGACGGACGATGATGACTCGTTGATTTTGTGTGTTGATGTGTGCTTTCTCTGTTTTTGTGTTTATGTTTTGGGATGTTATCCGATTTTGCTATCATTTCAATCGACACGCACGACTCGTAATGTTATTCTACCCCTAATCGATCCCCAGTTGCTGCAATCTAGACGATATTATGCTATGTTATGTTGTATGACCAAGTTAGGCTATACTATACGATGCTATTCGATGTACTATATGAACGACACGCGAGCTTTGAAGGATAGGTTTCTGTTTTCTGACTGCTTCTGTGATTAAATGGTTACGTGTTTTTGTGTTTGTACTTATGTGCCTCTGTGCTACTTGCTTATGTGCTTCTGTGGTTATGTGGATTCTGTGCGTTTGTGTCTATGAGATTACGTGATATGTGCTTCGACGTGATTCTAAGCTTTAGATAATAGTAGACGTGTGAGGTGAGATTCGATTTCGTTGTGTTGAGTCTCGTGACGATGTCTAATGCAGACCATGTCGTCGTCCGGACACCGAACCCCACTTACTCGTCAAGAAAAGAGAGACCGACGCCTCGCTGCTATCATCTCCAAGCATGTGGAGAAAGCCGTGAGTGAGGTGTATGAAAATGCCAGCAAAACGTTGGAAGAATCCCGAGCTGAAAACCCTAAGGATTCAAGCAAGGCTGCTTTCAGCTTCAAGCAGTTCAAAGCATGCGGACCAAAAGAGTTCACTGGCGAAGATGGTCCTACATCCATGTTTCACTGGTTCGACTCAGTCGAAGTCACTCTGCGCCAGAGCGGATGTCCTAAACATCTCCGCACTCTCAATGCTACAGGCATCTTCCAGTCCCGTGCTCTAGACTGGTGGACGGCCGAACGAAACAAGCGCGGAAATGATGCAGCTTACGAGCTTACATGGGAGGAGTTGAAGGCAATTATGATCGACGAATTATGCCCTCCTCATGAGCGCCAAAAGCTGGAGGACGAGTTATGGGGAATCAAGCAGAAGGATGGAGACAACGCTGCACTCACTGCTCGCTTCAAGCAGCTTAGTATCATATGTCCCGATCAAGTCAAGACCTCAGATCAAGCCATCAAGAAGTACATTCGAGCCCTGCCCGACTGTGTAGCCGACTTTGTTCACGCCGCCAAGCCAGCAACGATCGAAGAAACCTACTTACTCACCGTTGAGATCAATGACAAGCGAGTAAAGTCTGGTTTCTGGGATAAGCAAACCAAGTCCCTACATCAAGCCACCGCAACACCCACCGACTCATCTGCTCAATCCTCCAAGTCATCAAGAAGAAAGAAGAAGCACAACAACAACAGCTCCAGCAACAAGAGCTGTGCTGCCGCGACAACCGCCACTCCTCTACAAGTTGTACCAGCTCAGCAGCAACAACACCCTCGCTCAGCTCCAGTGATCAATGCACCGCCAGCAAAGCATGCATACACAGGCCCTCACCCACTCTGCCCGACATGCTCGTACCATCATCCAGTGGGTCTAGCCTGTCGTTTCTGCGCCCACTGCAACCTTTACAGTCATTTCACTGCGAACTGCCGCTATGGTCCCCGTCAAGCCCCAGTTCAAGCTACTGTCAACCAAGCTCTACTCCCTGACCCTCAAGGCCAACAAGCAGCTCAAGCACCAGCCACCAATGCCCGAGTCTGCTTTGCATGTGGTGACCCTAACCACTTTGCAAACAGGTGCCCGAACAGGGTGGTTAAGCAAGAGCCCCAGCAGCAACAACCACTACAGCAGCAAGCAGCCCATGCCCGAACCTTCAACATCAATGCCCGTCAGGCCCAGGCAGATAACAACGTGGTTAATGGTACGTTCCTTGTGAATGGTATTTATGCATCATGTTTGTTTGACACCGGAGCCGATAACTGCTTTGTGTCATTTGAATTTGAGAAGCTCCTTAGTCGTAAGCGCTCTTATCTATCCTCGCCATTCGAAGTCGAAGTCGCTACGGGAAGAACTATTGCCGTTAATACAGTACTCCGTGATTGTACTCTCGAACTCAACAATCACATCTTTCCAATTGACCTTATTCCAATGCAACTCGGAAGCTTTGATGTCATAATAGGCATGGATTTTCTTCGCGAAAACCATGCTGAGGTTGTATGCTTCGAAAAGATGATTCGATTCTCGCTCGCGAATGGTGATTTATTGTGTGTGTACGGTGAGACAGCGTCGAAAGGTCTCAAGCTCATGTCTTGTATTCAAGCCAGCAAGTATCTCCGTAAGGAATACCAAGCTTTCTTGGCCAACATTGTAGTAGCGGAGAAGGGAAAGAAAAAGAAAGTTGAAGTCAAAGACGTTCCAGTGGTTCGTGAATTTCCTCAGGTGTTCCCTGACGATCTTCCCGGACTACCACCAAGTCGTGATATCGACTTCCGCATCGACCTCATTCCTGGAGCTAACCCCGTTGCCAAAGCCCCTTATCGACTCGCTCCATCCGAAATGAGGGAACTCTCGAACCAACTCCAGGAATTACTCGAAAAAGGCTTTATTCGCCTAAGCACCTCTCCTTGGGGCGCGCCAATCCTTTTCGTCAAAAAGAAGGACGGGTCGTTCCGGATGTGCATCGACTATGGGGAATTGAATAAGCTAACCATCAAGAACCGATACCTCTTGCCCCGAATCGACGATTTGTTTGATCAGCTACAAGGTGCATCGTGTTTCTCGAAGATCGACTTACGCTCAGGCTACCATCAATTGCGGATTCAAGAGGAAGACATCCCCAAAACCGCTTTTCGAACCCGTTATGGCCATTACGTATTTGTTGTTATGCCCTTTGGTCTAACCAATGCACCCGCGGTTTTTATGGACCTGATGAATCGCGTGTGTAAGCCTTACCTTGACCGTTTCGTCATCGTGTTCATCGACGATGTCTTGATTTATTCCAAAACGAAAGCCGAACACGCGCAACATCTACGTTTGGTTCTCGAGCTACTTCAGGGGAACCAACTCTATGCCAAGTTCTCCAAGTGCGAATTCTGGTTGGAGGAGGTTCAGTTTCTGGGTCACATCGTGAATAGTCAGGGTATCCATGTCGATCCTGCGAAGATTGAATCTGTCAAAAGCTGGATTACGCCTAAGAACCCGTCATTCGTTCTTTTCTCTGACTAGCGGGCTATTATCGACGATTCATTGAAGGATTCTCCAAGATCGCTGTGCCACTTACCGCTCTTACTCATAAGGACAAGCCTTTTGTGTGGGGAAACGCACAAGAGACTGCCTTCCAAACCCTCAAACATATGCTGTGCAACGCACCGATTCTTACGCTGCCCGACGGAAGTGGCAACTTCGTTGTCTACTGTGATGCTTCTAACCTCGGTCTCGGCTGTGTCCTCATGCAGCGAGACAAGGTTATAGCCTACGCATCTCGACAGCTCAAGATCCACGAGAAGAACTATACAACCCATGACCTCGAGCTAGGCGCGGTTGTCTTTGCATTGAAGATTTGGCGACACTACCTGTATGGAACTAGGTGTACAATCTACACCGATCATAGGAGTTTACAACACATCTTTAATCAGAGAGAGCTTAATATGCGTCAACGCCGATGGGTAGAACTTCTCAACGATTACGACTGTGAGATTCGTTATCACCCAGGCAAGGCGAATGTGGTTGCCGACGCGCTCAGCAGAAAGAGTTACATGCTCAGTACCCGAAACATCCAAGCCCAACACAATCTCGAAACCCTCATCCGCGAAGCTCAACATGCTTGCTTTAACGAGCGTACATTGAAAAAAGAGAGGATCTATCATGATGGAGCTCAGTTAGTAAGCAAATCCGATGGGATATTCTATTATCTGGACCGAATTTGGATCCCCAAGCGGACCGATTTGCGAAAGATTATCATGAATGAAGCCCACAAATCTCGATACTCCATTCATCCCGGTGCTGACAAGATGTACCAGGACCTGCGTTATAAGTACTGGTGGCCGGGCATGAAAGGGATATCGCCCTCTACGTTGGAAGTTGCTTAACTTGCGCAAGAGTCAAGGCTGAACATCAAAGACCTTCTGGCTTACTCGAACAACCGCCGATACCTATATGGAAGTGGGAGAGTATAACTATGGATTTCATAACAAAACTCCCGCCCACGCCATCAGGTCACGACAGTATTTAGGTCATAGTCGATCGTCTAACGAAATCAGCCCACTTTTTGCCGATACGGGAAGACTACAAGGTGGAACGACTAGCCCAAATCTACACCGACGAAATCATTCGTAATCATGGTACGCCTCGTGACATCATTTCAGATCGTGACGCTCGGTTTACTTCGCGATTGTGGGAAACGTTTCAAGCGGCCCTTGGTACGTCGCTTAATCTAAGTACTGCATTCCATCCTCAAACCGACGGACAAACCGAAAGAACGATCCGTACTCTTGAAGACATGCTCTGAGCGTGTGTCATAGATTTTGGTGGTAGTTGTAACAAACACCTGCCATTGGTGGAATTCTCGTATAATAACAGCTATCATGCCAGCATCCAAATGGCACCTTTCGAGGCTTTGTATGGTAGAAGATGTCTATCGCCTATTGTGTGGCACGAGATCGGTCACTCGCAACTAACCGGTCCCGAGATTCTACAAGAAACGACTGACAAAATCCACCAGATTCGAGACAACCTGGTGAAAGCTCGGAACAGACAGAAAAGTTACGCCGATAAAAGACGCAAGACCCTTGAATTTGAAGTTGGTGACTACGTGCTCCTAAAGGTATCACCTTGGAAGGGTGTAGTCCGATTCGGTAAGAAAGGGAAACTAGCGCCTCGATATGTTGGACCTTTTAGGATCCTGGAGAGGATCAGAAAAGTCGCCTACAAACTCGAGTTACCGGAGGAACTCAGTAACGTCCACCCGACTTTCCACGTCTCTAACCTCCGAAAATGCCTTACTGATCATGATCTAATCGTACCACTCGACGATCTTCAGGTCAACGAAACGTTACACTTCGTGGAAAAGCCTGTCGAAATCATGGATCGCCAAACCAAGCAACTCAGGCGCTCTCGCATCCCGATCGTGAAAGTCCGATGGGAAGGCAAACGAGGCGCGGAGTTCACTTGGGAACTCGAAAGCGACATGAAGGCCAAGTACCCGCAGTTGTTCAAATAAATAGATCTGAAGCATCAAATTGGTAAATAACGGTGTTGTGTAGCCTTCGACCTAATTTCGGGACGAAATTCCCTAAACAAGGGGAGGCTGTAACACCCCGTGTTTTCGAATGTCAAAGTCAAAGTCAAAGTCCAAGTCAACTTTGACTTCTTTGACTGCTAATGTTCTTTTTACTTTTGTACTATGTGGAGTAAGTGTTGTATAAATGAAATGATCGAATGTTTAATCAATGCGACCGGTTTACGACTGTGAATAGTAGGAAGTAACAATGCGATAAAGTTAATCAAACAATAATCAAGCTAATCGATCAATCAATCGAACTCGAGACTCGAGCTATGCGAAACTGGTGTGGTAATACTTACGTGTGTGTGTGTGTGCCTTATGTGTTACTTGTGCATGTTTACTTTATGTTTTGTAGTATTCAAGTGAATCAATCGAAAATCGAATCGAAACTCGAAAAGCAATCGAACTCAATCGAAACCGACATCGAAACGTGAAATGTAGATGCTTGTATGTAGATATAGTGATTGGGACTGAAAGTAATTTGACTAGGAACTCTATCGTATTCGTATCATCGTCCATCAAAATCGAAACATCAAAAAATCGTCGCAAAATACTCAAAGTGTGTCGCGGATCAAACAGGAAGCATCCTGATCGAACAGGCCAGCCGATCGGCTAGCATCTTCCTAGCCGATCGAGCAGCCCATTCGATCGGAGCTCCTGGCCGATCGGCTGCCACTTTCCTCTTTTGGAGCCTATAAATAGGGCTGTCATTGTCACACTTTCCATTTTTGGAAAGCTCTGACTGAACCAGCCTTCTTCTTCACCTTTTCTCAGATTTCTCTCAACTCCGGTAAGTTTCTACTCTAATTCTTGTACGATTTTGATCATTGCATGATTCTACACCTTTCTATCTTTCAGAACTTGATTTCTAACCATGAAATCACCAAGATCTAAGTGTTCTTGAGTGATGTCATCATGGTGTTCTTGAAGAACACCAAACTTTGGCCTCAATCAACCATGAATAGCTTAGATCCGATCGATTTCCACATAAACAAACTAAGATTCTTACAAATCTTAACATTTTCATGAATAATTTCCAACTTTCTTCAACCTTTTACACTCGAAGCCTTAAAACCGGTAGAAACGGAGCTTGAACCGGCTAACTGATCATTCTAACAGTTAAGAGGTTCAAGATTCGGGTTCTATTAACAAGGTTCAACGATTTCGGGTTAAAACTCTAAACCGACGTTCCGAACCGTTCACCGGCCGGACTTGGGTGATTCCTGTCCGAGTCGAAGAAACGAGTAGGAACGAAGGATGTCATAGTTCAACTCGTTATCAAACTACCTCGAAATGACAACAAGTGGTCAAACAGCCAAGTGTTAGACGGAAGGCCAACCAGGTCAGAGATGCTGGCCGAACGGCTAGGCTGTTCAAACAGCCCAGCCGATCGGACATGCCAGCCGATCGACCGGGCCAGCCGATCGGCTAGCACATGGTTCCACACTTTTCAATTTTTATAAAGTATACTATTGACGAAGTGATGTTCGATCGAATACGCTACTCGATTGGTAAACATTACTCTTCGGATCATGAGATACTATGCTTTAACACTTAATCGTTTTCACAACTCGTTCGTAGTAGGGAATGCCAGCCGATCGAACAGACTGTTCGATCGAGCAACATTCTGTTGAGAACCACTTCAAAAGTTCCCAGCCGATCGATTAAGCCGGCCGATCGAACGGACCGTTCGATCGATCGACCTGAAAGGTAAGGACATTTTTGTGTTCTCATATACTACAACGAAAACTTCAAAAGTTCAAATCCTCAAACACAAACACACCAGAGGAAGAAGCAATCTACTCGAATGGTCTAGCCGATCGAGCCTACCGGCCGATCGAACAGGACTGTCCAATCGGATATACCAGCCGATCGAACAGGCCGTTCAATCGAACCTGCCGTTCGATCGACCAGCCTCTTCGATCCATTCACACTTGTCTTGTTTTCCACGTTACTCATTGCTGTGCTATCGAACTATTCAGGCTAACCCTACTCTCAGCGCTCCCTTCAATCCATAATCAATCACTGTGAGTATACTCGAACCCTTTTTGCTTTAGCACTTTTGGGTGTTACATAAGTTACTTATCAAAATCACAAACGAACACACTATTCAAACTATTTGAACGCTAACCGATTGCATTACGTGATTAAATGTATGCCTGTTGTTATGTTTACACGTGGAATGCTGTCTACCTGCCTTAGCAACGTAGTACTATAGTTTGGACTCAGCACCCGTTCACATGGGGGTTGTTAAGGACAATTACTTGCATGATTTACGGTGGTGATCATGTATTGCGAACTGTCTCGGACAGTCAAACCGCAGTCGTTGGTATTGATAGGTCCATGTCGATAATTACGTGCATCGTTTCACTCTGTGTACGTGCTGGTTATGCGTAAACCATTCGAACTCTATATGCTATTATCAAACATGTATGCTCACCTTTACATTATATGTATTGACTTTATTTTAACGTATGTGACAGGTATTTAGGATGCTTACTTGCTTACTCTGCTGTGAAATCGAGGCTAGGAAAGAGTCTAGAAACCTAGACAATTTATATTTATGTGTTTAAATCTAAGTTGTCGGAACATGTATTTGTTTGGAGAACATCTAGGTCTGTAATAACTAAATTTATCTTATGGGTCACGGTATGGGACGTGATATTTAAACTATTCGGTAATAATAGTTGTTATGGAATTTCTTTAAACAATCTGTTTCGCTCAGTGCCGCGCCCCGATGATTCCGCCATCGGTTGGGGTGTGACATGGGTGATTCCATTCCATTGACCAACCAAACACTCTTTTCTTCATTCCCTCGTAATCACTCATTCCATTCCACCTCTCATTCCGGTATACCAAACACTACCTTAATTCATTTTGTAAACATTCCAAATTTGTTTCCTTCTCTGTTAAGATTTTAGACTCCACCAACTCTTTAAAAATCAAACTGGGTTGAAACTTTTTGGGAAAATTAACAAAAAAAAACTTATGGAAAACAGTTAGTATAAATATATTTGGCTTTATATATTAGAGGTTTGAGTAAAGAAGATAACATAATTTTGTAAAACATGAAAGTAAAAGGGGTCATATGTAATATTAGAAATAACTAAAAGCATCAACAGAACAACTCGACAATACAGAACAACTTGACAATTGCTTTTTCGATAATCCAACAAAGTGACAATTGCTTTCTCTCTCTCTACACTATCTCTATTTTCTCACCAACTTCCGATCGTCCCACCACCACCATTGCTTCTCCGGCTTTGTGATATGATAAAACCCCTTCGGTCACCGCAATGATGGGTAAGAACCGAACTCGCCACCGAGTCTATGCCACGTTTCGACCTATCTTCACCGGCCAGAATTACTCCGGTCAGCAAGATCAGATTTTCCGGTGGATCACCATCATCACAAAATCAAGTTTGATCCTTATGTTCTAAAAGCCGTCCCAACAACTTTGAGACTCCGGTCGTCAAGATCGAATTTGTAACACTGTTATGGAGATTTAAGGTATTTATACGCAGTGAAACGGGGCTTTGAATCCATGTGATAACCGTTTATGTGTTTCCAATAACCACCCAACAAAAAGGGGCTTTGAATCGCTGTGTTAACTGGAGTAACCGCCATCGCCATTAACCGTAGACGGTGTTAGGGTGGTTGCCGCGGTGGTTCTTTAACAGTTGCAACTGGTGCTATTTGTGACGGTTGATAATTTAATTGGTGTTATGTGAGCATAACGGTAATTACCCAAACAGTGCTTTGAGGAGACACGATGGTTCAATAAGTCAGTGCTGCTGACCCAAGTTACTTTTTGTATAGATATATAATATATTATTATAATATGCTTTTAGTTATTTTTTCTTGTTATATATCTATTAACATTTAAGATCTTAGGGTGAGGGGAGTGGTTACTATTTGAAATAGGTAAACTCCCCATACAACCAATCAAACAGTATCACGTCAATTCACCTAATTAGTTTACCTATTGTTCAAAAACATTGGTGGTGGCTTACCTATATTGGATTAGATAAACTATTTTTTTTATTTTTTAAACTAGTATATTTAATATTTAAACATGTATTTTAACATAATAAATGTAGAATAAATTAAAAATAACATTACATTAAATTAAAAACAACTAAAATTACAGTAAATTAAAAAAATTAAAATTACATTAAATTGAAATAAATTAAACTAGTCTTCGTCGGAATCGACCAATAGGTGGGGTAAATCTTGACTTGCGAGATGATCCACGAGATCGTGTTTTAGTCTCCAATGTATGTCTTCATCCATAAGCTCGTCCAACACCCTATCGTCTAGAGCGGGCTCGACTGGAGGATCCCGAATCGTCACTACTATCGGGTGGGAAAAACAACGGGATTTCATCCGCCATTTTGTTTTAGAATACTAGGGTAAAGGTATGGTATTTTTTTTGTTTGGTTTGGGTATGAATTTAAATGGGGTTGGATTTAATTTCAATTACTTTAATTTCTTGATATATTATATAGTGGTTTTCATGAGTTTATGCAGGGGTGGCCCTGGGTTGGGTGGGGAGGATTACCGGTCATGGCCCGATAATTCGAAGGGCACATTATTTAAAAAAACCAATATGTATATCTATAACAAAAAATTAATAAGGTATACTCATACAAACACCAACATAGGCTTACTTACAAAACTATTTTTATGGTTTAGATTAGTTATTAGCTCATTGACAATAGGTTTAGACCTTTAGTGAGCCCAATACCTAATTTCGTTAAGGCCTAAGAGTACGTTTTTTGGAGCTCGAACATGGTACGCGAATTTTCATGACCTGAGTTTATGGTATGGTATGAAGCTCTTTTTTATATTTTTTTAACAATTATGTTGTTATTACTGGTTTCATTTAATTGGATTAACAATAGGTCTAAGTCTCCCAAGTTATTTTGGTCCTTGGACTTGGGTTGCTCCGCTTCTTATTTTTGTCATTTGTAACTTTTCTCATCTTTTTGTCTATCGTCTTTCTATAAAATTTTCACCGCTTATAATCCTAATGTTTTTTTACACCAATTTATATTTTGGCAAATTGCATTTCATTGATGATTTACTTACGTTGAGATAGATGGTAAACGGGCAACAAGCTGCACCACTACCCCTTAATAATTCATTCCCACAATTTGACTAATTACACTTCTAACTTTCAATTTCGTTGCAAATGACAAGCGGGACCAGAAAAAATAGGAGTTTAATATTATGTGGTTTTCGGGTTAATCGGGTTCATCCGGTGAGGATGTTTTTGACCCATTAACCGACCCAATGAAATGCTATCGGGTTTATGTTTACTCGGGTCGGGTTTGAGTAAGTCATGCCTTGTTTAAACGGGTTTCGGGTGGGGGCTACGATTAAAAAGTCACACGCCTACCACAAACCATCTCATACACCACTATGCCATTCAAAAGGCTCACAAAATCTAAATAACTGAGACATTCAATTAAAAAAAACTGAGACATAAAAACACAGGCTAATACAAAAGAATACATATTTTGAATACATTTCATTTCCTTTTAAAATATAAGAAATTTATGTTCAAAAGGTTTCCAATCGGTCAGGTATTATATATTGTTTTATATATATCTTAATCTTTTTTTTCACAAAAAGAGCTTTAAATATTTAACTAATCATTACATATTTTTATCTTGTTATGTTACAATCAAATACCGCATAAACAATGCATGTCAACTATAGTGTACTTTGACTTCCAAACCGAAAGCGTTCCAATGTCTTTATAACTTGTAAGGGGTTTTGTGTAGCGAAAAATAATATGTAGAGAGCGAGTTAAGGACCGATCTCACAAGCGTAATGCGGCCCCCAAACGATAGTGTACTTGACTTCCGAGTCAAAAGCCTTACGGCTTACAATTTTTCACCAAGTTCATTTAGCCCCTACTTGGAGACCCAAGTATTTGAATGGAAACGAACTGGCCATGCGCCTTAAAATAGACGCCAATTTTTGCATTTAATCTTCATTTACCCCTACCCCATAAAAGTGACTCTTTGCAAGATTGACTTTTAACCACGATGTAAGGTGGAAACACTGCAAAATTCGGTTCAGACTGCGAGCATTTTCTACTGATCACTCCCCCATGAAAATCACATCGTTTGCACAGAGAAAATGAGATAGAGATGTAATTGGTCATGGTCAGCTCATCTTCTCAATACATTTCTGTATACGATTCTTGTTTTGAGTAGAAATTGAACTTAGTGTAGAAATT